>NC_051238.1:105000-254021 GCF_015220715.1 Pygocentrus nattereri | reverse complement strand
CCCCTTCTCCCTTGTTCTCTCTTCCTTCTTCTCCCTCTCCCTCCTTTTCCCTGTCTCTCCCTCCCTCATTCTCCCTGTCTCTCTCTCCCTCCTTCTCCCTTGTTCTCTCTTCCTTCTTCTCCCTCTCCCTCCTTCTCCCTTTCTCTCTCTTCCTTCTTCTCCCTCTCCCTCCTTTTCCCTGTCTCTCCCTCCCTCATTCTCCCTGTCTCTCTCTCCCTCCTTCTCCCTTGTTCTCTCTTCCTTCTTCTCCCTCTCCCTCCTTCTCCCTTTCTCTCTCTTCCTTCTTCTCCCTCTCCCTCCTTTTCCCTGTCTCTCCCTCCCTCATTCTCCCTGTCTCTCTCTCCCTCCTTCTCCCTTGTTCTCTCTTCCTTCTTCTCCCTCTCCCTCCTTCTCCCTTGTTCTCTCTTCCTTCTTCTCCCTCTCCCTCCTTTTCCCTGTCTCTCTCTCCCTCCTTCTCCCTCTCTCCCTGTCTCTCTCCCTCCTTTTCCCTGTCTCTCTCTCCCTCCTTCTCCCTGTCTCTCTCTATCCCTCCTTCTCCCTGTCTCTCTCTCTCCCTCCTTCTCCCTGTCTCTCTCTTCCTTCTCCTCTCTCTCCCTCCTTCTCCCTTTCTCTCTCTCCCTCCTTTTCCCTCTCCCTCCTTTTCCCTGTCTCTCTCTCCCTCCTTCTCCCTGTCTCTCTCTCTCCCTCCTTCTCCCTGTCTCTCTCTCTCCCTCCTTCTCCCTTTCTCTCTCTTCCTTCTCCACTCTCTCCCTCCTTCTCCCTTTCTCTCTCTGTTCCTCCTTCTCCCTCTCCCTCCTTCTCCCTTTCTCTCTCTTCTTTCTTCTCCCTCTCCCTCCTTTTCCCTGTCTCTCCCTCCCTCATTCTCCCTGTCTCTCTCTCCCTCCTTCTTCTCCTTCTCTCCTTCTCCCTTTTTCTCTCTTCCTTCTTCTTCCTCTCGCTCATTCTCCCTTTCTGTCTCTCATTCTCACTTTCTCCCTCCTTCTCCCTGTCTCTCTCTCTCGCTCCTTCTCCCTCTCTCCCCCTTTGTCTCTCTCTTCCTTCTTCTCCCTCTCCCTCCTTCTCCCTTTCTCTCTCTTCCTTCTTCTCCCTCTCCCTCCTTTTCCCTGTCTCTCCCTCCCTCATTCTCCCTGTCTCTCTCTCCCTCCTTCTTCTCCTTCTCTCTCCTTCTCCCTTTTTCTCTCTTCCTTCTTCTTCCTCTCGCTCATTCTCCCTCTCTCTCTCATTCTCACTTTCTCCCTCCTTCTCCCTGTCTCTCTCTCTCGCTCCTTCTCCCTCTCTCCCTCTCTCTCCCTTTCTCTCTCTTCCTTCTTCTTCCTCTCCCTCCTTCTTCCTTTCTCTCTTCCTTCTTCTCTCTCTCTCCTTCTCCCTTTCTCTCTTTCTTCCTTCTTCTTCCTCTCGCTCCTTCTCCCTCTCTCTCTCTCCCATTCTCACTTTCTCCCACCTTCTCCCTCTCTCTCTCCCTTTGTCTCTTCCTTCTTCTGCCTCTCCCTCCTTCTCCGTTTCTCTCTGTTCCTTCTCCTCTCTCTCCCTCCTTCTCCCTCTCTCCCTTCTTCTCCCTCTCCCTCCTTCTCCCTCTCTCCCTTCTTCTCCCTCTCCCTCCTTCTCCCTGTCTCTCTCTCTCTCCCTCCTTCTCCCTTTCTCTCTCTTCCTTCTCCTCTCTCTCCCTCCTTCTCCCTCTCTCCCTTCTTCTCCCTCTCCCTCCTTTTCCCTTTCTCTCTCTTCCTTCTTCTCCCTCTCCCTCCTTTTCCCTGTCTCTCCCTCCCTCATTCTCCCTGTCTCTCTCTCCCTCCTTCTTCTCCTTCTCTCTCCTCCCTTTTTCTCTCTTCCTTCTTCTTCCTCTCGCTCCTTCTCCCTCTCTCTCTCTCTCTCCCACCTTCTCCCTCTCTCTCTCTTGTCTCTTCCTTCTTCTCCCTCTCCCTCCTTCTCCCTTTCTCTCTCTTCCTTCTTCTCCCTCTCCCTCCTTTTCCCTGTCTCTCCCTCCCTCATTCTCCCTGTCTCTCTCTCCCTCCTTCTCCCTTGTTCTCTCTTCCTTCTTCTTCCTTTCTCTCTTCCTTCTTCTCTCTCTCTCCTTCTCCCTTTCTCTCTTTCTTCCTTCTTCTTCCTCTCCCACCTTCTCCCTCTCTCTCTCCCTTTGTCTCTTCCTTCTTCTCCCTCTCTCTCTCTCTCTCCCACCTTCTCCCTCTCTCTCTCCCTTTGTCTCTTCCTTCTTCTCCCTCTCCCTCCTTCTCCCTTTCTCTCTTCTTTCTTCTCCCTCTCCCTCCTTTTCCCTGTCTCTCCCTCCCTCATTCTCCCTGTCTCTCTCTCCCTCCTTCTCCCTTGTTCTCTCTTCCTTCTTCTTCCTTTCTCTCTTCCTTCTTCTCTCTCTCTCCTTCTCCCTTTCTCTCTTTCTTCCTTCTTCTTCCTCTCCCACCTTCTCCCTCTCTCTCTCCCTTTGTCTCTTCCTTCTTCTCCCTCTCCCTCCTTCTCCCTTTCTCTCTGTTCCTTCTTCTCCCTCTCCCTCCTTCTCCCTGTCTCTCTCTCTCCCTCCTTCTCCCTGTCTCTCTCTCTCCCTCCTTCTCCCTGTCTCTCTCTCTCTCCCTCCTTCTCCCTTTCTCTCTTCCTTCTCCTCTCTCTCCCTCCTTCTCCCTTTCTCTCTCTCTTCCTCCTTCTCCCTCTCCCTCCTTCTCCCTTTCTCTCTCTTCTTTCTTCTCCCTCTCCCTCCTTTTCCCTGTCTCTCCCTCCCTCATTCTCCCTGTCTCTCTCTCCCTCCTTCTCCCTTGTTCTCTCTTCCTTCTTCTCCCTCTCCCTCCTTCTCCCTTGTTCTCTCTTCCTTCTTCTCCCTCTCCCTCCTTTTCCCTGTCTCTCCCTCCTTATTCTCCTTCTCTCTCCTTCTCCCTTTTTCTCTCTATTCCTTCTTCTCCCTCTCCCTCCTTCTTCCTTTCTCTCTTCCTTCTTCTCCCTCTCTCTCCTTCTCCCTTTCTCTTTCTTCCTTCTTCTTCCTCTCGCTCCTTCTCCCTCTCTCTCTCTCTCCCACCTTCTCCCTCTCTCTCTCCCTTTGTCTCTTCCTTCTTCTCCCTCTCCCTCCTTCTCCCTTTCTCTCTCTTCCTTCTTCTCCCTCTCCCTTCTTTTCCCTGTCTCTCCCTCCCTCATTCTCCCCCTCTCCCTGTCTCTCTCTCCCTCTCTCTTCCTTCTTCTCCCTCTCCCTCCTTTTCCCTGTCTCTCCCTCCTTATTCTCCTTCTCTCTCCTTCTCCCTTTTTCTCTCTATTCCTTCTTCTCCCTCTCCCTCCTTCTTCCTTTCTCTCTTCCTTCTTCTCCCTCTCTCTCCTTCTCCCTTTCTCTTTCTTCCTTCTTCTTCCTCTCGCTCCTTCTCCCTCTCTCTCTCTCCCTCATTCTCACTTTCTCCCACCTTCTCCCTCTCTCTCTCCCTTTGTCTCTTCCTTCTTCTCCCTCTCCCTCCTTCTCCCTTTCTCTCTCTTCCTTCTTCTCCCTCTCCCTCCTTTTCCCTGTCTCTCCCTCCCTCATTCTCCCTGTCTCTCTCTCCCTCCTTCTCCCTTGTTTTCTCTTCCTTCTTCTCCCTCTCCCTCCTTCTCCCTTTCTCTCTCTTCCTTCTTCTCCCTCTCCCTTCTTTTCCCTGTCTCTCCCTCCCTCATTCTCCCTGTCTCTCTCTCCCTCCTTCTCCCTTGTTCTCTCTTCCTTCTTCTCCCTCTCCCTCCTTCTCCCTTGTTCTCTCTTCCTTCTTCTCCCTCTCCCTCCTTTTCCATGTCTCTCTCTCCCTCCTTCTCCCTCTCTCCCTGTCTCTCTCTCCCTCCTTCTCCCTCTCTCCCTGTCTCTCTCCCTCCTTCTCCCTGTCTCTCTCTCTCTCCCTCCTTCTCCCTTTCTCTCTCTTCCTTCTCCTCTCTCTCCTTCCTTCTCCCTCTCTCCCTTTCTCTCTCTCTTCCTTCTTCTCCCTCTCCCTCCTTTTCCCTGTCTCTCTCTCCCTCCTTCTCCCTGTCTCTGTCTCTCCCTCCTTCTCCCTTTCTCTCTCTTCCTTCTTCTCCCTCTTCCTCCTTTTCCCTGTCTCTCTCTCCCTCCTTCTCCCTTTCTCTCTCTCTTCCTTCTCCTCCCTCTCCCTCCTTCTCCCTGTCTCTCTCTCTCCCTCATTCTCCCTCCTTTTCCCTGTCTCCCTCCTTCTTCTCCCTTTCTCTCTCTTCCTTCTTCTCCCTCTCTGTCTCTCCCTCCTTTCTTCTCCTGCGTGGTGGGTGTGTGTGTGGAGGGTCTACTGTCGGTGCTTTCACCAGGAGTACTGCGTCTCCGAGCAGCGTGTATGAGAGCCTGACTCGCATGCACGGGGTGAAGATGGTGTGCAGGGCGAGTGTAGAGGAGTGCTGCCTGGCCGCAGTGGGCCACTCCAACATTGTCTCTGCCTCTCGTATGAACAGCGCTGTTGTGCTGTTTCTGAAATCGGTGGACCTGGCTAATGATCTGCTAATGAGTTCAGCTGACTCCGGTCTTGCCCCTTAGTACCCTCTCAAAAAAGGTAATTTTGTCTAATGTGCCCCCCTTCATTAAGGACGAGCTTCTTCGTGAACTGTCCCAATATGGAAAAGTTGTTTCTCCCATTCAGAAGATCCCCCTGGGCTGTTAGAACCTTCTAATTAGACACCTGGTGTCCTTCAGGGGGTGAAGGATGGTTTTGAAGTTCAGTGTTGATGGGTTTGAATACGCTGTTTATGTTTGTTCTGAAACCGCCATGAAGTGTTTCTGGTGCGGGCAAGCAGGACATCTTGTTCGCGCAAGGCAGATGGGAATGCTGATGCTCCCCTGAGGACTGAGCCGGAGCAGCCAGGGCCTGTTGCTTCTGGGCCTGTGGTAGTCGTTCCCCCTGCAGCTGCTGTGTACCCAGCTTCAGCAGACCCACCGGCTAACCCGGAGCCTGAGGGGGGTTGTGGTGGAGTCTACTGCTGAGGAAACTGCAGGGACTGAACGGGCCATGGAGGGGTCTTCCTCGTCTGCTCCTGCTGTGCTAGAGCTGGCTGTGGAGGAACCGGGCAGTATGGAGGGGGGCACTGCTATCTCTGAGGGGCAGGCCGTTGACGTGAGTGGCTGTAGTGAACCTGTCTCTGCTGAAGTGGTGATGCTGGAAGCTGTAGCTGAGGTGGACATGGTGGATGAGCCTATTTTTAAAGTTCCCTCTAAACGGAAGAAGCAAGGGAAGGGACTGTCTTGCTGCTGTTGCTGGTGGTGTGCTGATTGCTAGCTCTCTTTAATTTACTTCAATTTCTACATTTACCCCTGTTTTCTTCCTCTTTCACCCTTCATACTTACTAATCCACCTTTAGCCTGCGTCCACTTTGCTCTACCCACCTATTAATCCACTCTTAGCTCACTTTTACAGACTTCTTCCACAGGTTTGCTGGATTAGCTGTTTGCTGCTGCTGTTTGGTTTGTGTTAGTTTCTAATTTCAACTTAAACAAGGTGAGTGCTTTTTTGTCATGGCTACTGCTGGGTTTTTCTCTTGTTCAGAGTGTGGCATGTTTAGTTTAGACCCCTTCTCCACCGATAGTCATAATGATAGTGGTGTTTGTTCAAAGTGCAAGCTAGTTAACTGCCTGGTAGAGAAGGTGGACAAGTTAGAGCTGCGTATCCGGGGTTTAATAAGGGATAGACAGCAAGGGTCACTGTTAGCAGCCCCGGGTACACCAGGGAGAGCTAGTACCCCCTCGACTCTGGCCTTAGAGCCCCCACAGCAGGGCGAATGGGTAACGTCTCGGCGGCATAGTCGAAAGGCTAAGGCTAATGCTACTGCAAAGGCCACAGCCAGCCCACCTGTACACCATGCTCCCCCAGTTCACGTGTCAAACAGGTTTGCCCCGCTCAGTGAAGCACCCGCTGAGGAGCCTGTTAAAGGTACTCTGGTGATAGGAGATTCTATCGTCCGGCACGTGAAATTAGCTACTCCTTTAGGGGCACCAGCGGCTAGAGTTATCTGCTTACCGGGAGCCAGAGCACCGGACATTAGTGGCAACCTTAGGCTGTTAGCAAATAGGAGATATTCGAGGGTAGTTATTCATGTAGGGGCCAATGATATTCGTCTGCGGCAGTCTGAAGTAACTAAGGCTAATATTAAAGAGGTGGTTAAACAGGCCCAGACGCTGTCCGAGGAGGTAATCTGTTCTGGCCCCATCCCAATGAGGCGTGGCGATGAAGCTTACAGCAGGCTTTCTTCGCTGAACCGCTGGATGTCCAAGTGGTGTACGGACAATCATGTGGGCTTTATAGACAACTGGCTAATGTTTGAGGGCAAGCCTGGTCTTTTAGGTAGGGATGGTGTCCACCCCACGCGGGATGGTGCTGCCTTACTTTCGTGCAGCATAGCACATAGTCTCTTAGTTAGTCGGCAGAGTAGCAGTAGACTTAGAAGCTGCTGACAAACCGGAGCCGGGACCAGGCCGCAGACAGAGAGGCTTAACCGACCGTCTGTGAGCTGCAAAGAGACGTTACCTAGATACCAATGTATTCAGACTGTGTCTGTCCCCCGAGTCAAACATAAATGTCAAAAAACTCAAACAGTAAATCTAAATAACCTAACGTATATTAAACAATCATATCCAGACTGTAGCACTAGCACTTCAAAACTAAAGATTGGTTTACTTAACATAAGATCTCTAAATTCAAAAGCAGTAATAGTGAATGAAATCATAACTGATCAGAAATTTGATGTGTTGTGCCTCACTGAACCCTGGATTAGACCCGATGAATATTTAGCATTAAACGAAGCCACCCCTGCAGGCTATAATTATAAACACAACCCCAGATCGTCCGGTAGAGGAGGCGGGGTCTGCATAATTTTTAGAAATTCCCTAGCTGTCAATCAGAAACACGATAATTTCACATCTTTTGAGCTTCTTTACATCAATATAATTAATCCAATTACAAAACAGAATGCATTTTCTTTAATTAATATTTACAGACCACCAGGACCCTATGTAGAATTTTTAAAAGAATTTAGTGATTTCGCTGCAGATTTAGCAGTTTGTAGTGATAAAGTAATTATAGTAGGAGACTTCAACATTCATTTTGAAAAAGTTGATGACTCATTAAAAAAGGCTTTTGCATCAATTCTAGACTCAGTTGGTATTGCTCAAAATGTAACAGGACCTACGCATTACTGTAATCATACTCTGGATCTGGTTTTGACCCTGGGTGTTAGCATAGATAACCTAGATATTCTTTCTCAAACCTCAGTAATCTCAGATCATTATCTTATTTCTTTTAAACTTCATCTTAGTCATAATATACGTACATCCCCCAGCTACTCTATGAAACGTTCAATAACGCCCTTTACCGCTCAACAATTTACTGATAACCTTCCTGATTTATCAACCATAGTGTACTCTCCAGGTAACCCAGCAGAACTAGACAAACTAACTGATTGTTTAGAAAATACCTTCCGGTCTACTTTAGATGGTGTAGCACCACTTAAACACAAAAAAGAGAGACAGAAAAAACTTGCGCCATGGTATAACGACCAAACTCGTACTTTAAAGCAATTAGTACGAAATTTTGAGCGAAAATGGCGATCAACCAAACTGGAAGTATTCCACTCTGCTTGGAAAGACAGTATTGTTGAATATAGAAGAGAAATTAATAAAGCCCGCTCAGAGTATCTGGCCTCTCAGATCGAGATTAATAAAAACAACCCTAGAGTTCTCTTTAGTGTTATTTCTAAACTGACTAAAAATCAGGCAGGTACTGATCCTCAGATTCCAGCAATCCACACTAGCAATGCTTTTATGGACTATTTTGATAATAAAATCGAAAATATTTGGGACAAAATTCAACAGATAAATAGCACATCTTGTCTGTCATCTGGTGTGGCTGATATAGAACAAAATCCAGCTACCGAAGTCAGGTTGGAAGTTTTTAACCCACTACATCAGTTAGAACTGGAGAAAAATCTCCTCATCAAACTGCACAACCTGTACACTTGATGCAGTTCCCACAAAACTATTAAAACAGGTATTACCAGACATAATTAAACCACTATTAACAATAGTAAACTCATCATTAAACCTGGGCATGTTCCCAAAGCCTTTAAACTAGCAGTAATTAAACCTTTGATCAAGAAACCAAATCTTGATCCTAGTGTACTATCTAACTATAGACCTATTTCAAATTTACCATTTATTTCTAAGATTTTAGAAAAGGCTGTGGCCCAACAACTTGGCTCTTATCTGCAAAGAAACCAGATCTATGAAAAATTCCAATCTGGATTTAGGCCTCATCATAGCACTGAGACAGCTCTAGTTAAGATAACAAATGATCTGCTTCTTGCCGCTGACCAAGGCTGCGTTTCTTTACTGGTACTTCTTGATCTGAGCGCAGCTTTTGATACAATAGATCATAATATCCTCCTAGAAAGATTAGAGAAAATGGTCGGTATAACTGGAACTGCCTTATCGTGGTTCAAATCATACTTGACCGATCGTTTTCAGTTTGTGAGGGTAAATAATATACCCTCCAATTATACAAAGGTTAGATATGGAGTTCCACAAGGCTCTATCTTAGGACCGTTATTATTTATGTTATACATGCTCCCCCTGGGCAAAGTTATTAGAAAACATAATGTTAATTTTCATTGTTATGCAGACGACACGCAGCTCTTCATATCAGCCAAACCTGATGACAAACAGAGAATAAAGAAAATGGAGGATTGCGTAAAAGATGTGAAATCATGGATGTCACACAACTTTCTTCTATTAAATAGTGATAAAACAGAAGTTCTTCTATTAGGCCCTAAAGCTGCTAGAAATAAATTATCACACCTAATGTTGAATCTGGCCGACTTCTCAGTCACACCTGGTTCAACAGCTAAAAATCTTGGCGTTATCATAGATTCAGATCTAGCATTTGATAAACACATATCTAATGTTACTAAAACAGCTTTTCTACATCTCCGTAACATCGCCAAGCTAAGAAATGCTTTATCCTTACATGACGCAGAAGAATTAGTACATGCCTTCATTACGTCAAGGCTAGACTACTGTAATGCGCTACTGTCAGGATGTTCTAGCAGTAACTTAAATAAACTTCAGCTAGTTCAAAATACTGCAGCCAGGGTCCTTACTAAAACTAGAAAATTTGACCATATTAGTCCAGTCCTATCAGCTCTTCACTGGCTTCCAGTCAAATTCCGCATAGACTATAAAATTCTCCTGTTAACGTATAAAGCCCTACATGGGCTCGCTCCTGAGTATCTGAGAGACCTTATCTCCTATTATGAACCACCACGATTACTTAGATCACAGGGTGCTGGCTTCCTAGTAGTTCCCAAAATTCAGAGAAGCTCTGCAGGAGGAAGAGCTTTCTCTTATAAAGCGCCCCAACTCTGGAATAATCTCCCCGATAATGTTCGGGACTCAGACACAGTCTCAATCTTTAAGTCTAGACTAAAAACTTACTTGTTTAGTTTAGCTTTTGGTAGTTAATGTTAATTCCCTTTAGATAAGGCTGCAGGTCCAGGGGTTCATGGACATAGTGAATTGTGGGTAAACTGAGATGCTGGTGCTGCTGTCACTCACTACATGCAGTCACTCAGGTTTGTGGACGGTGGAGTGGGTGAATGCCAGTGTCTCAGCGAGCCTCCGTGTCTATGTTACCTTCTGGCTCTCTCCCTTTAGTTAGGCTGTTATATTCAGACCTGCTGGAGTCATTAGTCACACTCTGATAATCTTTTACATTTTCTGTTCTTCATAAATCCAGTCTAAACTAATTCCTAAATCTTTCCTTCCTCCGATTTACTGACTGTCCACCGGTCCGGCCCAATACTGATGGATGTCCCACCCTCAAGTCCCCCTGTCCCCCTGATTGACCAGACTGATGGAAGTTTCTGGAACGCAGCTTCTCCACTACAGATCACATCCAAATCTATATGAACTCTAATTGTTTCCACTGTTGATTATACACACCTGAATATATTAGAACTGCGTGGATGTAAAATTGACTTTTCAATGTTTAACTTATAAGTTGTCTGACCAGTGGTAGGATGGTCCCCCCTTTAGATGTGAGTCTTGGTCCTCCCGAGGTTTCTTCCTCCTCCAGCTCTGAGGGAGTTTTTCCTTGCCTCAGCGCTCACGGGGGTTCTGTATATTCTGTATATTCTGTATATTATGTTCAGTGTTTTGTCTGATTCTCTGTGCTGTGATTCCCATTTTTGTAAAGCTGCTTTGTGACAACATCAGTTGTAAAAAGCGCTATATAAATAAATTTGATTTGATTTGATTTGAAGGGAAGGGGAATAAACAGCCGAAGAAAGAGCTTAGTGGTGCTGATGCCGACACTGACAGTGAGGGTTCTCTGTCCGACTCTGGTCAGCCTGCTCTCAGGAGGAGAGGTTACCTGTGCGCTACACTGCTGAGGAGATAAAGAAGTTCCTGAGTGTGACTAAAGGTTATAGAGGTGTACAGGTAGAGAACCACTTTACGGACCCTCAGCAGTTTGTACATGATGTCAAACACTTCAGGAGGGAGGGGTCTTTTAATGCACTGGAAACTTTTAGGTTGAAAAAGATGCTGACTAAGCTACATAAAGCGGGTCCTGATGAGGAGGCTTGGTGTGTTTAGCCCCTGTTTCGGACTGGCCCTTGCCATCACAGTTTTATGCCCTTTTATGATCTTGATGAGTGACATTAAGATTGCTACTCTGAATATAAATGGGGCGAGAGACCTGGGGAAGAGGGCGATGTTTTATGAGCTGGCGAAACAGAAGCGTGCTGATGTGTTCTTTCTCCAGGAAACACACAGTGATGGTGATAATGCTGTAGATTGGGCTAAAGAGTGGGATGGGCTGGTCATTTTAAGCCATAACTCCACTGTAAGTGGTGGAATTGGTGTTTTATTTTCACTGTTGGCTGTTGAAAGTACAAGCCTGTTATGAGAACGAAACCTTTGTTTTTATTTGTGTTTCTGCTCCCACTGTGGGCATGGAGAGGATGGTTTTCTTGAACGGGCTAAGTGTTTTAATCTCCAACTGTGATTTTACTGATTTTTTAGTCCTGGGTGGGGATTTTAACTGCACAGCAGACATCTTGGATAGGAACCACCCAGAACCACTACTGCTTCCCGCAGACGCCTGTGTGAACTCTTAGAGGCTCATGACCTGTGTGACATATGGAGGATTTTACATGGTAACAAAAGACAGTACACATGGGCCCACTGCAGGGATAAAGCCCTAACGTAGGCCAGACTCGATCGGTTTTACAGTTTTAGACATCATTTGTCTGTTTTTACGCAGTGTTTTATTTTTCCTGTTGTTTTTTCCGATCATTGTATGGTTCTGTGTACTGTTAAAAAACGAAACGTTAAGCCTCAGAGTGCATACTGGCATTTTAATACTGCACTTTTAGATAACGTTCATTTTAAAGAGTCCTTTACTTTTTTCTCAGTCACAGAAAACATTTTTTAAGTCATTGCAGCAGTGGTGGGTCGTAGCAAAGGTACAAATTAAAGTGTTTTGCCAGCAGTACACTTTCATTGTCACTAGGGACATAATCCGATCTCTAAAAGCCCTGGAGATTGAAATGGTGGCACTCCAGTGTTTGGGGGAGGCCACAGGAGATCAGGAGCATATTACAGCTCGTAAAAGAAAAAAGGCTGCGTTAACTGACCTACTGGGCATGACAACACATTTCCGGAATGTGACAGAACTGGATGCTCCTTTAAAGTTCTTTGGTCTGGAGCTTAAAAATGGACAGAAAAGGTTTATGCATGCTGTGCGGTCTGAATCAGGGGATCTGGTTTCTAAGCCTTCTGAAATTCGCCAGCAGACAGTCAACTTTTTCTCTAAGCTGTTTGAGAGTGAGTGGGCCAGTTGCCGGGATGTGGAGGAGAGGTTCTTCCCACTGCAGGCCAGAATCACGCAGCAGTCTGCCACCCTGCTTGATGCTGAGCTCTCCTTGGGAGAGCTGCATGAGGCCCTACAGGGTATGGAAAATGGCTGGGCACCAGAGATTGATGGTCTCCCGGTAGAATTTTACAAGGCATTTTGGTCTGTATTGGGTCAGGATGTGCTTGAAGTGCTCCGGGTCAGTGTACAGGAAGGAAAGCTTCCTCTTAGCTTTAGGAAAGCTGTCCTGACCCTGCTGCCAAAAAAAAGGAGACCTGACGGTGCTGAAGAACTGGCGCCCTGTGGCATTGCTGTGCACAGACTGCAAGCTGCTCTCAAAAGCGTTAGCCTCCAGACTGGGGAAGGTGATGGAGCAGGTGGTGCATCGTGACCAGACGTACTGTGTGCCTGGTAGGTCTATCTTTGATAATGTTTACTTAATTTGGGATGTTTTGGACGTCTCCAGGCTATTGGGTTTGAGGACTGGTCTTATTTTCTTAAACCAGGAAAAGGCATTTGACCAGGTTGAGCATGGATATCTGTGGAAAGTTCTGGAGAACTTTGGTTTCAACCCAGGTTTTATAGCCATGATCAAGGTTTTTTTGACATTGAGAGTGTACTCAAAGTTAACGGTGGTTTGTGTGCTCCTTGTGTCCGCAGAGGCATCAGACAGGGCTCTCTCTGGCATGTTGTACCCGTTATCAATTGAGCCTCTCCTGTGCAGCTGAGAGAGAAGATCTCTGGTCTTGGTGCACCAAACTGTAGCCAACCTGTCTGTGTTTCAGCCTATGCGGACGATCTCGTGGTTTTAACCAGCTCACAGAGAGATGTGGACATTTTAGTGGATGTTTTAAATGATTTTAGGATTCTATCGTCTGCTAAAGTGAACTGCAGTAAAAGTGTGGCTGTTCTAGTGGGGGATTGGACTGGTGGGGAACCTACACTGCCTGGATTGTCATGGAGGATGGGTGGGTTTAAATATCTGGGCGTGTGTTTGGGGGACAGCAAGCATGTAAAACAAAACTGGGAGGGTGCAGTTGAGAAAGTGAAGGGACGACTCAGCAGATGGAATTGGCTAGTGCCTCAGCTGTCTTATCGGGGACGGGTTCTCATTGTTAATAACCTTGTTGCTTCCTTTTTATGGCACAAATTGGCTTGTGTAGATCCCCCAACAAATCTTCTAACTGACCTGCAGGCCCTGCTGATGGACTTTTTTTGGGACCAATTGCACTGGTTACCACAGGCCGTCCTCTATCTACCTAAAGAAGAAGAAGGACAAGGGCTGGTTCACTTAGCCAGCAGGACTGCTGCCTTTCGCCTCTGGCTCATTCAGAGACTCCTTAGTGGCCCTAAAGACTTGGTGTGGAGAGAAGTGGCATGCAGGATTTTACGCACTGTTGGGCCGAATGGGACTGGACAGAGCTCTCTCTCTCCCTCATTCTCCCTTTCTCTCTCCCTCCTTCCTTCTCTCTTTCTTCCTCCTTCTCCCTTTCTCTCTCTCCTTCCTTCTCCCTCTCCCTCCTTCTCCCTGTGTCTCTCTCTCCCTCATTCTCCCTCTCTCCCTGTCTCTCTCCCTCCTTCCTTCTCCCTTTCTCTTCCTTCTTCTCCCTGTCTCTCTCCCTCCTTTCTTCTCCCTTTCTCTCTCCCTCCTTTCTTCTCCCTTTCTCTCCCTCCATCTCCCTCTCTCTCTCCCCCTCCTTCTCCCTCTCTCTCCATGTCTCTCTCCCTCCTTCCTTCTCCCTTCCTCTCTCTTTCCCTCCTTCTCCCTTTCTCTCCCTCCTTCTCCCTGTGTCTCTCTCCCTTCTCCCTGTTTTTCTCTCCCTTCTTCTCCCTCTTCCTCCTTCTTCCTTCCTCTCTCTTTCCCTCCTTCTCCCTTTCTCTCCCTCCTTCTCCCTGTTTTTCTCTCCCTTCTTCTCCCTCCTTCTCCCTGTTTTTCTCTCCCTTCTTCTCCCTTTCTCCCTCCTTCTCCCTTTCTCTTCCTCCTTCTCCCTCTCTCTCTCCCTTTCCCTCTTTCTCCCTGTGTCTCTCTCCCTCCTTCTCCCCGTCTTTCTCTCCCTTCTTCTCCCTCTTCCTCCTTCTCCCTTTCTCCCTCCTTCTCCCTCCTTCTCCCTGTGTCTCTCTCCCTCCTTCTCCCTGTTTTTCTCTCCCTTCTTCTCCCTCTTCCTCCTTCTTCCTTCCTCTCTCTTTCCCTCCTTCTCCCTTTCTCTCCCTCCTTCTCCGTTTTTCTCTCCCTTCTTCTCCCTCCTTCTCCCTGTTTTTCTCTCCCTTCTTCTCCCTTTCTCCCTCCTTCTCCCTTTCTCTTCCTCCTTCTCCCTCTCTCTCTCCCTTTCCCTCTTTCTCCCTGTGTCTCTCTCCCTCCTTCTCCCCGTCTTTCTCTCCCTTCTTCTCCCTCTTCCTCCTTCTCCCTTTCTCTCCCTCCTTCTCCCTGTGTCTCTCTCCCTCCTTCTCCCTGTTTTTCTCTCCCTTCTTCTCCCCCTTCCTTCCTCTCTCTTTCCCTCCTTCTCCCTTTCTCTCCCTCCTTCTCCCTGTTTTTCTCTCCCTTCTTCTCCCTCCTTCTCCCTTTCTCTTCCTCCTTCTCCCTCTCTCTCTCCCTTTCCCTCTTTCTCCCTGTGTCTCTCTCCCTCCTTCTCCCCGTCTTTCTCTCCCTTCTTTCTCTCCCTTCTTCTCCCTCTTCCTCCTTCTCCCTTTCTCCCTCCTTCTCCCTCTCTCTCTCCCTCATTCCTTCTCCCTTTCTCTATCTCCTTCTCCCTGTTTCTCTCTCCCTCCTTCTCCCCGTCTCTCTCCCTCCTTCACCCCGTCTCTCTCTCCCTTCTTCTCCCCATCTCTCTCTCCCTACTTCTTCCTCTCCCTCCTTCTCCATTTCTCCCTCTCCCTCCTTCTCCCTGTCTCTTTCTCTGCCAGATTTGTCAAAGCTTTAATCTCCTCCTACTCCTGTTTGAACTTTCTGCAGTGCCACTTTCAAGCCTCATCTGATTGAAGTTAGACAACTGAGCACACACACACACACACACACACACACACTCACATGCACACACACACACTCTCTCTTTCACACGCACACATGCACGCACACATGCATGCAGGCATGCACGCACAACAGGATAATTACAATGAACACACATCATGTTAGTATCACACTAAGTGACCTGCACTGATCACAGAGCAGAACAGAGTTCAGTCCTGATTCAGCTCATGATCCTCATCTTAAACATTTCAGTTCACAAAAAATCATATTTATTTGTGTTTTTACAATAAAACAATCAGAACTTATTTCTACATTTCCAGCCTCTCTTAATTCCTGACAGTCAAACAGGCTGTTACTGAGCCTTTAGGACTCATATATGTAAATGAGCTGTGTTCTGATTTGTTCCTAAAAAGAAGAAAACACTGAACTGTGAACATCTGAGACTGAAGATACAGAAACAGCACATCATATCACTTCAGAAGAAATGGGTTGGGCTTCACTGCTGAGGGCTGAGTGGGCAGGGCTAGGAATCATACATATCTGTGTTGAATTGTTTTGTATTTATCTGTTTTGTTCCCTTCCAATAAACAGTTAAAGTAAATGAATAAATACAATTTATTTCCAAAACAAACTCAAACCGAGCTGCTGTCTGAGTGTGTCTGAAAGTTTAGCTGAAACCGTGCAAGATTATCTGAGCTTCTCTTCTTGGCTGCTTTGTTTGGACCTTCATCATTTCATGTTAATGTCAAACAGTGTTCCTGCGGAATCCCTGGAGGACCAAACGTCTCCACCCATCAGATCAGCAGCTCAAACACAGCAGCAGCTCAAAGCCCTGCCCCATTGCCCGCATCCAAGACCACAACAACAAACACCACGTAAACAAACACTCTGTCCCACCCCCACCCCAACTCTAACCTCTACGGGCTGAGAATCCTCATTCAGTCTTGCTCAGCGTTTGTGGTCATTACCGCCCGGATTTATGAAAGGGGCGGCAGAAAGAGCGAATACAATTAAACGCACTTTACACTTTCAAGAATGTTCTAGAACTTGATTTAGGAATGTTTTACTCTCTCACTAACTGGCCACTTTATTAGAAACACCCACTTTGTGCTTCCATTCATTGGTCACTTTATTAGAAACACTATAGGAAGGCTAACAGTAGGTGTGAGTGATCTGATGAGCTCTGCTCTGTAATGAAGGATCAGTGAGGTATAGTTCTGGGTTCTACTTCCCAGAGAGGTTCTTTGTAGCACAGCTCATAATGTAAAGCTATTAGAACATTAGCAGGGCTTATTTCCAAATGACATTATCACCTCTTGATGACAGGCTCCAGATGGTGAACACATTCCCCTTAGTTTTTACCCGTGAGATGGATCTTCACGCACTCCGCACGCTGCTTAAATCATATTAAGTACTGGAAATCGCATTATTAAATGTGTAAGTCTCAGTGCTGCAGCTGTGATCCACTCCTGTTCTTACATAATCGTCTCCTTGATGATTTCAGCAGGGGCGATAAATCACTCTGCTTTCCATTAAAGTGTTTCGAGATGTTTTGTGCTGTGAGAGAGAAAATTGACGTTTCACAGCTCGGACTGACTCGGCCAACAGTGACGCACACAAACCACTCAGCAGCTGAAGCACCAGCGGTCAGAGCTTTACATCACACTAATCTACCCTACAATCTGAGTACTGAAGGGGAACTCACCAACTTCTCAAAAACTCAAATTCATAGCGGTTTAGCGTGAAATGTTTCAGATGTCTTTACAGTGGTGGCGATAGGAACCAGGTGTCGCCATGACTACAACACAGATATAGACATTTTATTTACCATTCAGAACCACCACAGAACCTACACGAGTCTTCTGAGTTTATATGGAATGTTGATGATTGAAAATAGTGGAAAATCTGGAATAATACGTTTTCTTTGGGGTCTATTTTGCCGTATAGCACCCCGCATGTATCCCTCCACCATGAATGGAGTTTAAGTTCTCTAAACTATCATAAAACAGCTTCTCAGTCATCAGGCAGTGAATTCCGCACCATTTCATGTGAGGAGCATTTAGAGGGGGGAAGTCTGGTTCCCGTCACCGCCACTGTGAACAGTTCTGACTCGATAAGTTTCTCTAGAAACCAAAAAAAAAATCTGAACCACTTTGTTTACATCTTAACCACTTAATTGTGGAGAATTTTTTTTAATTGGAGTAGTTCCCCTCTGGGGTCTGAGGGCATTTTCTTGATTTTTGCATATCTTCTTACATTCTCCTTTAAAGGCTCTTGTATATTCCATGACACCTACATGTTAAACACTATATGGAGAAATGTATTAGCACAGCCATCCTAATTGTTGAGTTCAGCTGTTTCAGACACACTCACTACTAACAGGTGTATAGAATCAAGTGCACAGCCTTAGAGCCTCCATAGACACACACTAGCAGTAGAGGGTCGCACTATAGAGTTCACTCACTCGTCGTCCGGCGTTAGCTGCACGGGTTCGTTGGTGAACTGCGTGTCGAAGTTGTCCAGGCCGTAGTCGTCTGTGATCTGAGGTTTGAACGGTGGAGTGACCTGCTTCTGCTCCAGCTGAAAAACAGCACAGACACCATAAATGTCCACACACAGTGCTCCAATCACACTGACCCCCTTATCCTGGTTCAGTCCGAACTGAAATCAGCACTTTCAGCAAAGTTTTACCTTTGATCAGTTTTGAATTCTGCAATTCTGTACGATCAAATTTGCATCTGGTAGGAGTTTGTGAACTAGAGCAATATACATTTCAAAAAAGCGGGACATTGTGCAGAATGTAAATATTAACAGAATGTAACAATGTGAGAAATTAATTATTTTTATTTTGCCAACAACACATTCCAAAAAAGTTGGGACGGGGACCTGTTTACCGCTGAGTTTCATCACCTCTTCTTTAACAGCACTCTGTAAGGGTTTGGGAACTGAGGAGATGCTGCTGTAGTTCTGAAGGTGAAATGTTTTCTGTTCTTGTTTGATACAGGATTTCAGCTGCTCGTCAGTTTCAGGGGCTCATTTCTCGTATTTTTCATTTCATAATGTGCCAAATGTTCTCATTGATGACAGGTCTGGACTGCAGGCAGGTCAGTTTAGCACCCAGACTTTAAATGATGACCAATGCTGCTGTAATACATGCAGAATGTGGTTTGACATCGTCTTACTGAAATAATCAAGGCCTTCCTTGAAAAAGACGTCGTCTGGATGGCAGCAGATGTTGCTAAAACATGTATATATCATTCAGCTTTAATGGGGCCTTCACAGATGAGCACGTCACCCATGCCATGTGCACTAATGCCCCCCCTAAACCATCATGAATACTGGCTTTTGAACTGTGCACTTATAATAAGCTGAGTGGTCTTTAGCCCGGAGGACACAGCATCCATGAGTTCCATTTTAAATAAGCTCAGGCCCAGAGAAGGTGGCAGCGTTTCTGGATCCTGTTTATATTTGGTTTCTTCTTTGTATTTTATAGTTTTAACTTGCATTTGTGGATTCAGTGATGATATTTTTTTCACAGACAGTGGTTTCCAGAAGTGTTTCTGAGCCCATGCAGTGATTTCCTCTACAGAATCATGTCGGTTTTTAATGCAGTGCTGCCTGAGGGCCCAAAGTTTTGGTTTTTGGCCTCGTCCCTTACATACAAAGATTTCTCCAGATTGTTTAAGTCTTTTAATGATATTATGTACTGTAGACAATGTTTTACGCTGAAAAACATTCTTCTTGAATTGTTGCACTATTTGATGGTGCAGTCTTTCACAGAGAGCTGTTAAATTTCTGTCCAATAGGAGGGGGGGGGGGGTGGGGGGGGTGGGCAGGGCAGGGCCTGTCCATCATTTTGTTGGCTCAGTACAAAAACTTCAGTGTGAATTAGGGCATGTTTATGTAAATTATCTGTACATGAGTGTAAACTGGGGCTTGTCTGTGGCAAATGATATTTTACAGTACTTCATGGTTTGTGCTCACAGTGAGAGGCAGAGAGAGAGAGAGCGACACAGAGAGAGAGTGAGAGAGAGTTTAATTCGGGACAGTATGGAACCCACCCAAAAAACATCACTGTAGACTACACAGAACACTCATCATGATACATTTAGAGTCAGTTATTCATTTAGCCTAATGAGAAACTGTAGACCAGACTCAGTTTATATGATGATACCCACATTTAAAGCTGGTTATTCATTCAGCCTAATGAGAAACTGTAGAACAGACTCTTTTTAAGGCATTCTCCATCAGTCCGAAGAACCATTTCTCCATGCAGAGAACCATTTACATATGCAAATGGCTCCATGGAGCATTTATCTTTCTAAACAGATCCCTTTTATTTACTAAATACCCCATGAAAAAACATCTCTTTTAAACGGGCCTGAGCTGTAATGAATTAAGCTTTTATTAAAACCTGTGGACCGTGTTTAGGTGCTGTAGTAACAGAGTTTATGGGAAATGGTCCTCACCTGGTCCCAGTCGATGCTTCTGAAGAATGTATGGGACTTGATGTCAGTGAAGCCTGTCTGGACCTGGCACCCCAGCCTCTCCTTGGGGTCCTGGAGAACAAAGAACTGAATTAGAAACACATCAGAAAGTTAAGCAGCTCAGGAACAGAGTAAATATTTACAAAACTCAAACATCTTCCTCTGAATATGAGGAGATCACGCTGAGCCCATCCAGTCAAATCAGAACACACAGTCACTGCCATCTGTTGAGGTTCTGAGGAGCAGATCTCTGAAAGACTTCCGAACAGGAGGGCTTTAATAATGAGCCCACAGGGTTCAGTGAGCCGAGAGGGGGCGACGGAGAAAACATCACAGTACAGAGTCTTCAACGTAAACAACAGGTCATTATTCTGAGGTTTGTGAACGAACAACATGCACAGCGAGAACAGCAGCACTGCGCTAAACAGGCTTTTAGAACCTGCAAAATAGAACGTACAGAAGCTTTTAACCATAAAAGAACATTAAAAATAAACAGACAAATTAAGATAAAAGCATAATGGTGGGTCAGGGTGGCGGTCCTTCTACTTCCACTAACTGGCCATTTTATTAGAAACACCTTCTACTTCCACTAACTGGCCACTTTATTAGAAACACCCACCTTCTACTTCCACTGACTGGCCACTTTATTAGAAACACCAACCTTGTGCTTCCACTAACTGGCCACTTCATTAGAAACACCCACCTTCTACTTCCACTGACTGGCTACTTTATTAGAAACACCAACCTTGTGCTTCCACTAACTGGCCACTTCATTAGAAACACCCACCTTCTACTTCCACTGACTGGCCACTTTATTAGAAACACCAACCTTGTGCTTCCCCTAACTGGCCACTTCATTAGAAACACCCATCTTCTACTTCCACTGACTGGCCACTTTATTAGAAACACTCACCTTTTGCTTCCACTACCTGGCCACTTTATTAGAAACACTCACCTTCTACTTCAACTAACTGGCCACTTTATCAAAAAACACCTACTTCCACTACCTGGCCACTTTATTAGAAACACCTCTACCCATCAGTTATTTTGGGTGCAGGACTCGTTCTCTATTCAGAACACCTGCAGGTCAAAAAGATCACTGGAGAGGAAAAGGGAGAGACAGGAGCTGAGGAGAGGAGTGAGGGATGAGAAAAGATGTGTAGAAAGGACAGAGTGCGCTCTCTCACCTTATTTAGAAAACCTTTCAGCACGCTCGCCGCTTTAACAGACAGAGAGCGAGGAATACGGATCGGCTTCTCCAGAATAACTGTGAGAGAGAGACAGAGAGGGAGAGAGAGAGACAGAGAAACAGAAACAGAGACAGAGAGAGAGAGAGAGAGAGAGAGAGAGAGAGAGACAGAGAGAAAGGCAGAGAGACAGATAAAATCAGTTACTGGTGGTGATAAAAACATATTTTATTTCTAAATTGCTGTAATAAAATGTAAAAGTTTTACAGAAGAAGAAAAAACAAACAACATTAAAGGGGAATCTCAACGATTTTCCACAATTCTCTGCATAATATTAAGTGGTTAAGATGTGAAAAGAGCGGTTCAGAGTGGTTTGTTGTGAAACGCTCTGTTCTAGATAAACTGATCGAGTCACAACTGTTCACAGTGGTGGTGATAGGAACCAGACGTCCGCCTCTAAAAGCTCCTCACAGAAAGTTCCTACATGAACTGGTTCTGAATTCACTGCCTGATGACTGAGAAGCTGTTTTATGATAGTTTAGAGAAATTCAACTCCATTCATGGTGGAGGGAGACATGCAGGGCGCTGTGTGGCAAAATAGTCCCCAAAGAAAACTTATTATTCCAGATTTTCCACTATTTTCCATCATCAACATTCCATATAAACTCAGAAGACTCATGTAGGTTCTCTGGTGGTTCTGGATAGTAAATAAGGCTGATTATTGGGGAATGTATGTATAGAGTTCTAAACAGAACCAAACATAGTTCTGCTGTTGTTCCGAGGTCAAGCTTGTAACAATAACAGAACTCATTGTGGTGCTGTATACAACATACACAACATTGATGGAGAACGTATACAACACGTTCTCCATCAATCTGAAGAACCATTTCACCATGCAGACGGTTCTTTGAATGTTTATGGTTGTATAGAGTTTAAGTGACCCTTATTAGTTCAATAATGGGGAAACAACCGTGCAGTGAACGCATACACACACTAGGGGCAGTAAGGACACTTGCCCAGAGAGGTGGGAAGACCTATCCATGGGTGGGGTGGGGGGAGTTGTGCAGCTAGGGGCTAGGTGTCTCGCTCAAGGGCACTTCAGTAAAATACTGTTGGCTCAGGGGAACCGGCGACCTTCCGGTCACAGGGCTGGTTCCCTAACTTCCAGCCCACGACTGCCCCAGGGAGGTGCGCTGCTCCTGGAGGCAATGCAATACCAGGCCTCATATAGGGAATGTATCAGATATTAAACTGATAAAAGCAGATGCTACATCTTAGCCAACAGGCCAAGAAGCATCCACTGCCTTTATCAAAGAACCCTTAAAGAACCATCTTTTTAACAGTGTGGTAGTGCAGGAGGACCCTTACACACCGAGCAGGGCATCGTGGGGGAGGTGCTTACATGAGAGAAACACATACTTCAGGTTCTGCTGAGTCCTGTGAGCTGGCTGGGTTGCAGCTACAGACAATTTAGAATTTCTTGCTCTAAGTTTAATAAATCAGGTTGTATTAAAATGAAACAACTAATGTAATAAATAAATTCCGCAGGCTGCTGGCAATGTAGCCTATTATTATTATTATTATTATTAGGATATTGATAACAGTAACAGTTTTATCTTCTTGTTTTTTAATTAACTGTAATGTGAGCACAACGTTGAATTCGTTTAAGCCAGTGGTTGAAGTCAATGTTGGTGAGTGAAGGTTCTCTGTGTGGAAGCTGCTACGCTAAGAACAGGTTCCGCAGAGCTCTCCTACAGAACGTTCTGAAGTCACACCTTCTCCATCTCTGACAGACATAGACCACTGACCCTCCACAGAATCTGCACACTAACACGCCATGCTTTTAAAGGAGCAGTGACAGAAAATCGTCCCTCTATCAGCAGCACTGCAGCGTCAGCACAGCAACATCAGGACAGCGTTCCAGCAAGATTTTCCCAATTCTTATCCTCGACGGTCACAGCGTTTTTGTTTTTACCAGTTTTGAACACAAATCGTCCCAGGGTTGAGCTCCAAGCCATAAATCATCTTAAAAAACCCACCAGCCCTGATATCCTCTGAACCAGCCAGTGACACTGTTACCATGGAAATGTTTCCAGGGCCACATGAAGCTGTCAGTCGTGTATCACTATGAGGAATAATGTTTAAAATCTCACCCTGGAAAAGATACTCCTCCGTGTTCATGTCAGGATTGTCAGTGATGATGTCAAAAGGAGATCTGCCAGCCATCATCTCAAACATCAGCACACCTAGAGCCCACCAGTCTACACTGAACCCTGAGAGAGAGACAGAGAGAGAGAGAGAAAAAGAGAGAAATAAAGAAAAAAAATGGCCAGTGAGTGGAAGCACAAGGTGGGTGTTTCTAATAAAGTGGCCAGTGAGTGGAAGCACAAGGTGAGTGTTTCTAATAAAGTGGCCAGTTAGCAGAAGCACAAGGTGAGTGTTTCTAATAAAGTGGCCAGTTAGTAGAAGCACAAGGTGGGTGTTTCTAATAAAGTGGCCAGTTAGTGGAAGCACAAGGTGGGTGTTTCTAATAAAGTGGCCAGTGAGCAGTGGAATGGCTGGTCTCACCGTAATCTTCTCCTCTCAGGATTTCTGGAGCGATGTAGTTAGGAGTGCCGCAGAAAGTGCTGGTTGTGTCTCCTGGTCTGATTCCCTCCTGAAACAGCCAGTGGGTTTGTTTTAGATTTTGTGTCTCAGTCAAGCCTCTAAACTACATAATTACCTCTATAGAGTTCCTGGGGGTTGAAATGCAGTGCTGTGTGGATCTGAGTTAGTTGGAGATGCAGCTGCGCTGATTTCAGAACATGAACTGATTATAATAAAATTCTAATTCCAACTTTCCTCACAATCTGGACACTTGGCTGCTGTTAACAAGAACATCCATAAGCACGTCACCTTGCACATGCCATAGTCCGTGAGCTTGATATGACCGTCCTGGTCCAGAAGCACATTGTCCAGTTTTAGATCTCTGTAGATGATGCCCTTCTCATGCAGGAAGTTCAGAGCGATACAGATTTCAGCAGCATAGAACCTACATAACACAAACACACACCCATACACACAAACACACACACACACAGACATACACACCCAAATACAAAAGATGACCATCCAAATTTCCCTCCAGTGTAATTAGTAACTCTTATGATATTTATACAGTCAAACTTACTTGCAACTTTAGTTGCCTGAAACCTACATGAAACTTGAGCTGAATATCGGTGCTCCTAAAATTTTACTGATCTAATGTAAAGTGTCCTGCACCTCAGTTGAAACTCACCTGCAACAACTGCAAATATCTCAAATTCATGCAACAAGTTTCACAAAACAGTTGATAAAGAATCGAGTGAAATGAAGTGAAACTTCAACAGATGAATTAAAAAACAAAATAAAACAGGAAGTGGTTTGCTGGATGTCTGAGTGAGACGGTCCTGATTATGTAAAGTTTGTGTTTCTATAAGTTGCTGTGTTAAATATCCAGCTAAAGCTCCAGCGTTTTTACTCTTTAGCCACGGTTACTGTGATTCACACAGCTGGACTCTTCTCTCTTTACATCAATTACCTGAACTTTACATGGTGCTTTGTTTACTATGGGATTCAAACGATTCACATCTTTTACTGAAATACAGGACAGGAAAGACATATGAAGAGGATAAAAATGCAGCTTAAGTGTAAACGACACCTTCACAGACGACGAGAAGATCACCAATAATAGATCTCTAACTGAAGGGGTCAACTCAGCATACAACCAGTTGCATGACCGTTTCGGCGTGTAAACCAGACTGAGGGCATTTCACACTGATTCTGGGCTTGGTTGGGGGAGGGGCAATTCCACTTTTCTGTGGTCACGGTTACCGAATAGTCAGCAGCTTCATCTGTTTGCTATGAAATTTCCTTTAATTACACTGTAAGAGGAAGCAATAACTTTAGAGAATTAACCAATCAATCACGCAGTCCCACACGCGGCGCCAGGGCTGGAGAGCTTCCTCACACCCAGCCGACCCACGTGAGGTCGGACCAAGGACCAGAGGACCAGAGATCGGTTCTTTGTTCCGCTCCCAACTCAAAAAGAGCTCCCACACTCGACTAAACGTACCAAAAAGCAGCAGTGTAAAAACAGCGAGAGTCTCAGTTATAAAGCGGAATAATTTCTGACTGAAACGAGTGACTAAACTATCAGTCCAGAACACTTCAGTGTCTGTGAGTAAAAATACTTTAAGGTCTACAAAGTTTCTGTTGTGTTCAGTTTTGTTCTGTGGAGAAAAAAGAAAAAAAAAATAAGATGTCAGATGTGACTCAAACCTGTTAAAACTAGATATGTAGATGTGTTTATTAGGCTAAATTGTTTAACATAAGCGCATCATTTCTTTGTTGTTTCTGCATAGAAACAGCTTAGCATGCGTCGCCTGACCCGTGAGCGGCGTGAAAGGCTACACTGGTTAATATAGGAACGTACTGCGCGCGTCATGCAGTGCAGTTACCGTGTCTGGTGTGAAACGGGCTTAAGAATGAGGTGAACGCTATACCTGGCGTGTTCCTCTGGAAGTTTCCGTTGCCGTTGCATATGGAACATCAGATCTCCTCCATTTACGTACTCGATCACCAGAAACAGCCTGGAACATCAAAGAACCCAATGATAGAGATGAACACATGTAGGAATAAAATTCTGCCTCCAGAATTCAGGCTGTTCTTTGTTTAGCGACGCTGATGTACTCTAGCCCAGGTTTATAGATCACAGTGAGTCATACAGTCAGAAACAGAATCAGGACCATCTGAGACACTGAGCCTCCACACGCTTTGATTCGACACGCTTCAGACACAAAACACACCTCAACTGATGAACTACAGCAGGGGGACGGGGTGGGGGTACCGAGGGGATTCAGGTTTTAGCTGAATTATCGCTTTAAGGTGGTACCATGTCAGACAAACTGGATTTATTATATTCAAGATGTTTTTACTAGGTAACATCAGATGATCCTAGATAACATCATATGATTTAGTTTAACTGAATGAAACAGAAGTTGCTGAACTGTAACTGGAGGCAGGTGTGATACATATCAGATCAGTCATTATATAATCATAAATAAACAAGCAGAGCTGGAAAGCTAACCTGAGCTGTCTGTTATTTTGCAGTGTCAGACAGAATAAAGTGTAAATACAAAATACTGGAGTGTTTCATCTCGTACCGGCTCTCCGTCTGGAAGCAGGAGTGCAGACCCACGAGGAAGGGGTTGGTGGAGGCCTGCTCAAACACGTGCTTCTCCGTCTGAACCCAGTCTATATCCTACAGAACACAGAACACGGAGAGAGACGTTAACATGTTCAGAACAATGAAACTTCTAATCAGTGAAGAGAAACTAACCACTAACACTATAAACTACTGTAGCTACACTATAATTAACCAGCTCTGCACCCAGACACACAACACAGGACTACATCACAGCAGAACTGCACAACTAGAACACTAGAACTACAGAGAACATGTTCTACACAGCACCTTTCTCCTCTTTAAAGGACATAGCAGGGACAGACAGAGTGAGAGAGAAACAGAGATTTTAATGTAAAAGATTTTAGAGCTGCAGGAGAAATTAGGACAATCTAACGTGGGGTAAAACATGGATGTATGTAATCAGGTTCTACTAGAACACACTTTTGGTCATCATCTCATATTGCTACAGCAACGTCACTGTCACTTTCTCCATCCAGTGTTGAACAGTGATCAGTACAGAATTCACTCCTGTATTACTGGATCTCCTCTTGGTACGTACAATGCAGCAGCGTTTAGAAGCAGACAGACAGCTCACAGTGAGAGATAGTCAGGCCTCCACATGGGGGGGGTTACTTTAACACATTTTAACACTTTTATTTACAGATTCATCAGAAACAAAGTAAAGACTTCACATCAGTAAAGAATTTAGACAGGAAAACCCCACAAACCCCTGTGAGACATCACTAAACCCCTGAGAGACCTCACAAAACCCCTGTGAGACCTCAAATAACTACATCAACCCCAACGTTCCTCTGTGAGACCCCACTTACCCCTGTGAGACCTCAAATAACTACATTAACCCCAGCATTCCTCTGTGAGAGCCCACTAAACTCCTGTGAGACTTCAAATAACTACATCAACGCTAAAGTTCCTCTGTGAGACCCCAATAAACCCCTTTGAGACCTCACTTAACCCCTGTGAGACCTCATATAACTACATCAACCCCAACATTCCTCTGTGAGACCCCACTTAACCCCTGTGAGACCTCAAAAACTACATCAACCCCAGCGTTCCTCTGTGAGAGCCCACTAAACCCCTATGAGACCCCAACGTTCCTCTGTGAGACCTCAACGTTCCTCTGCGAGACACCAACGTTCCTCTGTGAGACCCCACTAAACCCCTGTGAGACCTCAAATAACTACATCAACCCTAACGTTCCTCTGTGAGACATTACATAATTACACCAACCCCAACGTTCCTCTGTCAGACCCCATTAAACCCCTGTGAGACCCCAACGTTCCTTTGTGAGACCCCACTAAACCCCTGTGAGACCCCACTAACCCCTGTGAGACGTCAAATAACTACATCAACCCCAACGTTCATCTGTGAGACCCCACTTAACCCCTGTGGGACCTCAAATAACTACATCAACTCCAACATTCCGCTGTCAGACCCCACTAAACTCCTGTGAGACCCCAACATTCCTCTGCGAGACCCCACTAAACCCGTGAGACCCCAGCATTCCTCTGCGAGACCCCACTAAACCCCTGTGAGACCCGAACGTTCCTCTGTGAGACCCCACTAAACCCCTGTGAGATCCCAATGTTCCTCTGTGAGACCCCACTAAACCCCAGTGAGACCCCAAAGTTCCTTTCTGAGACCCAGTTAAACCCAGTGAAAACTGCAGTAACATTACAAATGACACGTTGCAGTGTTAGCTGAAACGCGTGGGTCAGTAAACAGCTCACTGACTCTGTGTGATCAATACTGCACACACACATACACACGCGCACACGCACACTCACACACACAAACGCACACACAGCATAGGCACGCACATACACTGCATAGGCACGCACACACAGTGCATACGCACACACATACTGCATACGTGCACACACACACTGCATAGGCACGCACACACAGTGCATACGCACACACTGCATACGTACAGACATACTGCATACACACACACACACACACTGCATACGCGTACACATACACTGTATATGCACACACACAGCATACGTACACACTTACTGCATACGTACACACATGCACAGCATACGTACACGCACACACACACATGCACACACACACACAGCATATAAACACACACTGCATACACACGCACACATACTGCATATGCGCGCACACACACACACACACACACAAACGCATCTCTCTGTCAGCCTCTCTCTCTGTCAGTCTTTCTCTCACATTCTCTCTCTCTCTCATTCTCTCTCTCTCTGTCAGTCTCTCTCTCCCTCTGTCATTCTCTCTCTCCGTCGGTCTTCTCTCTCCATCTGTCATTCTCTCTGTCTGTCGGTCTCGGTGTGTCTCTCTGTCTCTCGGTCAGCATTCTCTCTGGCTGTCGGTGTGGACATGTGTAATAATTAAGGATAATATTCAGGTATAATAGTACAGAAACGCTTATATTTCTGTTTTAAACCTGTCTTGAGGAGCTGAATTGTGGATACTGAACATCTGACAGTGTAGAGAATGTGCTGAATTACAGTGTTCTAACAGCACCATCTGGTGGTGAGATATCAAACGTGCAGCAGACATAACTGGGTTATGAGGGACTTTTAATTTCAAAACTGGTCAGCAGAGCCTCTCCGACCTTCACTCAACAGTCTTAACACCTCATTACCTTTTGACCCATGACAGAACACAATAATAATAATAATAATAATAAGCTTTACACAGGTGAGCTAAATCTGAGCTAAAATGCTTCTACACACACCCCAGGTCAAAAAAACATGTTTTTACTCTACATTTAATGCTACTGTTTGTGTGTATGTATGTTTGTGTTCTTGATATTCCTCGGAACGCTGCTCCAGAGTTTGGGAGCTCTAATAGAATTTGATGTTCCACCAGCTGAGCTAAAAGAGATCCTAGTGGCTCAGTCTGCCGTTACCGTGGAGATGCGCCTCACCTCATCATCGTGTACCAGCTCCTTCTTCACCACCTTCATGGCGTAGATGTGTTCGTTCTTCTTTAGCCGAACTAGCAGCACTTTAGCATAGCTCCCCCGTCCAATCACACGGATCAGATCGAAATCAGCCAAACCCAAAGCCTCTGAAATCTGGAGCCCCTCCATCCCGTCCACCACCGCCTTCAGATCCTACACAACACACCATTAACGCTCTTACTTTTTATAATTTAGATAAATGAATTTCTATATTGTTATAATGTGTTTTGCTTTTTCTTTTCTTTTTAATTTCATTACTTTTTTCTCTTTCTGTCTTCTGTCTTTTTCTCATTCTTTGCTGTAATTTTGTCTAAATACTACTTAAAGTTTTTCCACAGGGAAGTAAATCCTCACCTTAGAATCATCCTCAGGTTTATCCACCTTACGGTTATGAGCCAAGAAGGGCACTAAAGGAGAGAGAGGGGCATTTTATTGAAGCAGTTCATTATTAATCAGTTATCATTATTACCATTTTACACCAGCACCACCAAAAATAACAACAAAAACAACAATAATAATAATAATTCTGCTATTAAATATTGCCATTTAAATTTATATGAATAAACATTTGATAAACATACAATACATTAACGATATCACTGAAACTTAGTTTTACACAATTCCATTATAGTTCTAGTATTAGCGTCACTGAGTCATCTGTACTGGTTTATCGGGTCCTCTAGGGGGCAGTAACTTCCCTTTTATACTTACATTTACGGCATTTTGGCAGACACTCTTATTATAACTGTCCAATATCACTGCAATTCTCAATGGATGTCAGAAAGCTTCTCAGAGACATCAAATAAGATCCAGTTCAGAAAATTAGTGACAAAAACTAAATGTTTTTCGTTTTTGTTTGTACACAATTATCTTCATTGAGACGTCAAACAGGATCTGCACCTGATCACGACTCCCAAAACACCTAGAACAGGTACTCAGGGCCTGATAAGAGAACCTACATTCAGCACTACATACACTTCAGTGTAGATAACAGACCGCTTGCGTTTAGTACACATTGGGGTGCAGACAGACAATCTGTGTGCAGATAGACCTGTGTACAGTTAGTAGATGGTCTGAATGTAGACTGTCTGCGTCCAGACAGACAGTCTGTGTGCAGACAGACAGTCTGCGTGCAGAGAGACAGTATGTGTGCAGGTAGTAGACAGACAGACAGACGGTCTGTGCAGTTAGATGACTTTGAGTTGAGGTACAGTGATCACTGTGACTCTGTAGCCTTAAATATTGATTATTAATGCTTATTCATTGTGTTTTGTGTCAAAAATCCTTAATTATCAATATCTCCTATAATAGATATATAATGTTTTGGAATTAGCTCATCAGCTATAACAGCATACTATATCAGGTATCCAGATATTAAAGTAAGACATTTCACATTGTAGTTGTATCGTCAGTGGAAAGTTCTGGTGTCAGGGTCAGTATGAGGAGCTCATCACTGACAGGAAGACCAACTGCTGACAACTGGAAAGTGTAATTATCTGAGTGTCCAGTAGGAGGCAGCACAGACTGCAGTGTGTGTGATCTGGGTCAGAATCTCAGTTACATGACCTGAACACACACACACACACACACACACACACACACACACACACACACACAGATGAGCGTACTGGTGTCTGTCTCCTCCGGGTCCTCCGGGGGGAGCTCCACTTCATCATCTCCACTTTTATCATCAACCAACGGCTCCTGGGAGGGCATGACTGGATCCTACAGAGAGAGAGAGAGAGAGAGAGAGAGAGAGAGAGAGAGAGAGAGAGAGAGAGAGAGAGAGGTGGGGGGTGGGAAAGAAAGAGAGAGAAAGAGAGAGAAAGAGAGAGAGAGAGAGAGAGAGAGAGAGAGAGAGAGAGAGAGAGAGAGAGAGAGAAAGAGAGGGAGAGAGACAGAGAGGTAGAGAGAGTCATGGTTTTAAGCTATAACTCTCTTAAAAATATCTGCATTTCTTTATGTTAACAGTTAACAGTTTAAACAGGCAGACTTAATCAGGTTTTACACATAACATTTCGAACACAATTAACTGTAAATAAATAAACAGTAAAATATAAACACTAAAGGCTGGTTGTGTTTATATTTAATAATAAACAAGTGACTTTTCAGATGCTGCTTAAAGTACTGAGAGTCTCACTGGGTTTATTTAGTAGAGTGCATTATCAGTCAGTCAGTCAGTTTGTCATTTAGTCAGTCAGTCAGTCAATCTGTCATTCAGCATGCCAGTCAGTCACTCAGTCAGTCATTCATTCATTTATTCATTCAGTCAGTCTGTCATTCAGTCAGTGAGTCATTGTCAGTCAGTCAGTCAGTCAGTCAGTCAGTCAGTCAGTCAGTCAGTCAGTCTTACCTCCACAGCTCTGAACAACGCCAACAGCTATTTAGTTATTTCGCTGAAACCCGACTGAGAGTCAGCCTGTCTGTCCTGACAAGATACCATTATAACCCTGAACAGACACCTGGAATGTCACAGACAGACAGACAGACAGACCTACAGCAGACCAGACTCCACCAGAACCAACAATAAGAGAGAGTGAAAGAGTTTCTCCCTCTTTAACCCAAATGTACTCTATCAGTTGAGAGCAGAGCTGCAGTGGCGCTGAGGAGCCAGAGCAGAACCTCTGGACTGTTTAAGGTGGAACTGAAAATCGGAACAAGAAGCTGATGGACAGGAATGTAACTTCAGCTCTGAGTCTCAGAGCCTGGAGCTGTTCAGCCTCTGAGAGACTTGGTTGGTATGAAATGACTGTACAACAGTTACAGGACAGTATAATAAAACAGTTATAACAGAGACTCAGGCATGCAGTTAGCATAATGATAATGGGCTAATGCTAACAGTCAATATGCTAAAACTAAACAAGCAAACCTGAAACCCAACATCACAGCTGATCGACTGCATCTGAGGAGAGACAGATAATCAGATTTTTTGTTGTGCTGTCGCTTTAATACCCATCTGTATGACCACATTTAGCAAACACAGCAGTCAGTATTCGACCACACATAATATATAGAAATCAGTGCGTTAGCATGTTTTCCTCTGTCTCTATAGTTCCTTCATCAGCTCACTGACTGAGCGGCGCCTATGAATTCTCCCACAATCCTCTGTAATCCAGTTCCAGGAGACGTAAACACAAATTCACAGCGCAGCTGAGGAGCCTTCCTGTGGGCTAACGTGCAACTTCTGACTGAATTCCGTCCAAATCAGTCTCATCACAGTCAACGTGTCTCAGCAGCACCAATCAGAATAACACTGCAAACTTTCAAATACACTGTATTATAAATATCATTTAAGACATTAAACTACAGCCTCATTGACTGATGTTTAGGGTTTAGAACATCATATTATTTTTAAACGAAAGAGTGTGATGTGCTTTACTGTTCAAAAGTTTAGATTCAAGTGTCATAATAATCATTCTATTTATTACTTTATATATAATAATTACATACACAACAAACAATTAAATCTTATAAACTTTTAAAAGAAATTTTACTCCATTTTACATGAATGAGTTATTATAAATCACGACGAACTGCACTGGCCTCTTACAAAGAGATGCATGTTAATCTATTGGCTGTTGTTTATATTGTGTATATGTGTTTATTGTGTTGTTCTGTGTTGGGAGGTGGGGGTGTTTGGTGGGGATCTGTGTTGGGGATTGGTCACTGTCAGGGTCAAACCTGTGGCTGGTGGTGTTAAGTTAGAGTGCAGAGAGTGTAGAATAAGAGTGCAGAGTGAGAGTGTAGATTAACGGTGTAAAGTGAGATTGCAGAGTGAGAGTTTAGAGCAAGGGTGCAGAGCAAGAGTGTGGAGTGAAAGTGTAGAGTAAGAGTGTGGAGTGAGTGTGCAGAGCAAGAGTGTGGAGTGAGACTAGAGTAAGAGTGCAGGGTGAGAGTGTAGAGAAAGAGTGTAGAGTAAATGTGTGGAATGAGAGTGGAGAGTAAGAGTGTAGAATGAGAGTGTAGAGTAAGAGTGTAGAGTAAGTGTGCGGAGTGAGAGTGCAGAGAGTGTAGAGTAAGAGTGTAGAGTGTGAGAGTGTAGAGTGAGAATGCAAAGTGCGAGTGTTTAATAACAGTACAGAGTGAGAGTGCGGAGTAAGAATGTAGAGTAAGAGTGCAGAGTGAGAATGTTTAACAAGAGTGCGGAGAGTGTAGAGTGTGGAGAGTGTACAGTGCAAAGTGAGAGTGTAGAACATGGAGTGCAGAGTGAATGTTAAGTTAGAGTGCAGAGAGTGTAGAATAAGAGTGCAGAGTGAGAGTGTAGATTAACAGTGTAAAGTGAGATTGCAGAGTGAGAGTTTAGAGCAAGGGTGCAGAGCGAGAGTGTGAAGTGAAAGTGTAGAGTAAGAGTGTGGAGTGAGTGTGCAGAGCAAGAGTGTGGAGTGAGACTGTAGAGTAAGAGTGCAGGGTGAGAGTGTAGAGAAAGAGTGTAGAGTAAGGGTGTGGAATGAGAGTGTAGAGTAAGTGTGTAGAGTAAGAGTATAGAGTAAGAGTGTAGAGTGAGTGTGCGGAGTGAGTGTAGAGTAAGAGTGTAGAGTAAGGGTGTGAAGTGAGAGTGTAGAGTAAAAGTGCAGGGTGAGAGTGTAGAGAAAGAGAGTAGAGTAAGGGTGTGGAGTGAGTGTAGAGTAAGAGTGTCGAATGAGAGTGTAGAGTAAGATTGTAGACTGAGAGTGCAGAATGAGAGTGTAGAGTAAGAGTGCGGAGTGAGAGTACAGAGTGAAAGTGAAGAGTAAGGGTGCGGATGAGAGTGTAGAGTAAGGGTGTAGAGTGAGAGTACAGAGTAAGAGTGCTGAGTGAGTGTAGAGTAAGGGTGTGGAGTGAGAGTGTAGAGTGAGTGTGTAGAATAAGAGTACAGAGTGAGAGTGTAGACTAAGGGAGCGGAGTGAGAGTGTATAGTAAGAGTGCAGGGTGAGTGTGCAGAGTGAGAATGTGGAGTAAGGGTGTACAGTGAGAGTATAAAGTAAGAGTGCAGAGTGACAGTGCGGAGTGAGTGTAGAGTAAGAGTGTGGAGTGAGAGTGCAGAGTGAGAGTATAGAGTAAGGATGCGGAGTGAAAGTGTAGAGTATGAGGGTAGAATAAGGGTGTGGAGTGAGAATGTAGAGTAAGAGTGCAGAGTGAGAGTGTAGAGTAAGGGTGTGGAGTGAGAGTATAGAGTAAGAGTGCAGAGTGAGAGTATAGAGTAAGAGTGCAGAGTGAGAGTATAGAGTAAGAGTGCAGAGTGAGAGTGTAGAGTAACAGTGTACTGCATTCTACTGAAATGCAGCACAGAGCACCACAGGAAGTCATTCTTATCTGTGGCCATCAAACTCTATAACTCCTCCCTCAGTGTGTGATACTATGGTTTGTCTGTGCAAAACTCAAAACCAAACTGTTCATATGTGTAACTAGCAATGTGCCTTTCATGAAGGAAACGCAGGATAGTTGCGCAGCGGATACTATGGAAGTCGATACAAGGAAAGATGGATGAAAAAAACTACATTTGGAAGAGTGCGGGCCAGTAACGCCGTGGATTTGATCTTGTGGACCTGCGCTGAATAAACACATTCACATTGTTCTGCCTCCTCTAATTTTGTGCTATGTTAACTGAAGTTCCACCTTAAATTTAGTGCCAACTTAAAAAGGTTCCACCTTAATTTTATTGCTATGTTATTTGAAGCTCCACCTTAAGGTCTGTGGAATCTCACAAAAAGTTCGACCTTAAGGTTAGTGCCACCTTAAAAAGGTTCCACCTTAAACACTGCGCCACCTTAAATTTAGCACTATGTTATTTCAAGTTCCACCTTAAGTTTTCTGCCACCTCACAAAAAGTTCCACCTTAAATTCTGTGCCTCCTTTAGTTTTGTGCTATGTTAATTGAAATTCCCCCTTAAATTTTGTGCTAGAGTTCCATGCTAAATTCTGTGCCACCTTAAATTTAGTGCTAGGTTAATTGCAGTTCCACCTTAAAATCTGTGCCACCTTAAAAGAAGTTCACCGTAAGATCTGTGCCACCTTAATTTTATTGCTATTTTAATTAAAGTTCCACCTCCTTAAAAACGTTCCACCTTAAATACTGTGCCATATTTAGTGCTATGTTAATAGCAGTTCCACCTTAAATTCTGTGCCTCCTTTAATTTTGGGATGTGTGAACTGATGTTCCACCTTAAATTTAGTGCTAGTTTAATTGCAGTTCCACCTTAAAGTCTGTGCCACCTTAATTTTGTTTCTATGTTAATTAACGTTCCACCTTTAATTTTGTGCTATGTGAACTAAAGTTCCACCTTCAGTTCTGCGCCTCCTTAAAAAGGTACCACCTTAAACACTGTGCCATATTTAGTGCTATGTTAATAGCTGTTCCACCTTAAATTCTGTGCCTCCTTTAATTTTGTGATGTGTGAACTGAAGTTCCACCTTAAATTTAGTGCTAATTCTGTGCCACCTTAAATTTAGTGCCGGTTAATTGCAGTTCCACCTTAAAGTCTATGCCACCTTAAAATAAGTTCCACCTTAAGTTCTGTGCCTCCTTAAAAAGGTTCCACCTTAAATACTGTGCCATATTTAGTGCTATGTTAAAAGGAGTTCCACCTTAAATTTTTTGCTATGTTACTGAGTTTTCACCTTAAATTTATTGTTATGGACGTTCCACCTTATATAGATGTTCCACCGTAAAATCCTGTGCTATCTTGGTGCAGTTCCACCTTAAAAGCAGTTAACCCTTTACAGAGCTGCTGAGAATCAGGCTGTGAGTTGGTGAGACATTGAGCTCCATGCGTGGATTGTAGGTGTTGTGTGAGAGAGGGGGCCATTGTGACATCATGTCTGGCAGTCTCCCAACAGCCTCCCCATTCATTTTCAATGGGACAAAAATTCCCACATTTTGGGCCGCTGTTCGGAATCCGTGCATCCGATCAAAAAGCTGTGTACAAGCACGCATCACACAATCGGGCCACAATCTGGAGTTGGAACGGCGTTGATATCTCGAAAACTGTGGGACTAGTTACGCGTCAAAGAAACGGCAGAAACGTAAGAATAAAAAGAAAAAAAAAAGAAAAATAACTAGAAACGCAAGGATAGTTGCGCAGTGGATATTATGGAAGTCAATACATTGAACGAGGGATGAAAAAAATACATATGGAAGAGTGCGGGTCAGTAACGCCGTGGATTTGATCTTGTGGACCTGCGCTGAATGAGTACATGTACATTACTCAGCCTCCTCTAATTTTGTGCTATGTTAACTGAAGTTCCACCTTAAATTTAGTGCCAACTTAAAAAGATTCCACCTTAATTTTATCGCTATGTTAATTAAAGTTCCACCTTAAACACTGTGCCACCTTAAATTTAGTGCTATGTCATTTCAAATTTAACCTTAAGGTCTGTGGCATCTCACAAAAAGTTCAACCTTATGGTCTGTGCCACCTTAAAAAGGTGCCACCTTAAACACTGCCACCTGAAATTTAGTGCAATGTTATTTCAAGTTCTACCTTAAGTTCTCTGCCACCTCACAAAAAGTTCCATCTTAAAATCTGTCCCTCCTTAAAAAGGTTCTACCTTAAAAATTGTGCCACCTTAAATTTTACGATATGTCATTTCAAGATCCACTGTAAGGTCTGTGCCACCTTAATTTCATTACTATGTTAATTAACGTTCCACCTTAAATACTGTGCCATATTTAGTCCTATGTTAATAGCAGTTCCACCTTAAATTATTTGCTATGGATATTGAGGTTTCGCATTAACGTGAGTGACATGTTAGTTCAAGTTCAAGTTCAAAGTGTTTATTGTCATATGTACAGAGAAAACAGGTTTCCTTATATACAATGAAAAGCTTACTTTGCTCCTCGCTAAGAATGCCAGATATAACATTAAGAATATAAAGAGTATATATACAACCATATATATTAATCAAGAAATAGTGCAATGTATAAATTACAGTGGTATGGGTAAATAGTGCTGTGCCTTGCCGGGAACATGATTATCTGCAGCAGAAATGAGTAGTAAAGTGCGATAGTGCAATTGTAAACATGTGCTACAGTTAAAGTGACAGTAGTTGCAGGTTATTCCTGAGGAAAGAGTTCTTTACCAGTGGGGTACACATCACACGTCTGTACCTAAGTCTGGCAGACCGAAGTGTGAATAGTTATTTCTGGTTCAGAACTCTGATTGCGGTGGGGAAGAAGGAGTTCTTTAGCCTGGAGGTCTTGCACATCATACTCCTATACCTCCGTCCTGAGGGCAGAGGTTTGAACAGACCGTGCTGGGGGTGGGTGGGGTCTTTGATGATGGAGGCAGCTTTCCTTTGGACTCTGTGGTTGTAAATGTTCTGCAGAGAGTGCAGTGGAGAATTGGTGATCTTCTCTGCAGTCTTCACCACTCTCTGTAGGCATTTACGATCCATCACGGTCAAGCTGCCGTACCACACGGTGATGCAGCTGGTCAGGAGGCTCTCAATGACGCAGTTGTAGAAGTTGCTGAGGATCACCGGAGACATCCCAAACCTCCTTAGCCTCCTCAGGAAGTACAGCCGCTGTTGAGCCTTTCTGACTAGCTGCTTGGTGTTCAGTGACCATGTGAGGTCTTCACTGATGTGGACGCCCAAGTATTTAAAGCTGCTCACCCTCTCCACCTCGAGCTCCCGGATGAAAAGTGGCCGATGAGGTCTCCTCTCCTTCCTCATGTCCACTATCAGCTCCTTTGTCTTGTCCGTGTTGAGGATGAGGTTGTTATCATCACACCATGACACCAGTCTGGTCACCTCCCTCCTGTAGGCTGCTTCATCTCCACCAGTGATACGTCCTATCACTGCTGTGTCGTCAGCAAACTTCAGGATGATGTTGTCCTTGTGGGAGGCGACACAGTCATGGGTGAACAGGGTGTAGAGAATAGGGCTGAGGACGCAGCCCTGTGGAGTGCCGATGTAGGTGGTGATGCTGGCTGAAGTCCTGTTGCTGATCCTGACAGACTGGGGCCTGCCAGTCAAGAAGTCCAAAAGCCAGTCACAGAGGGTGGGGTGCAGGCCGAGTGTGGAGAGTTTGTGGGTGAGTTTGTGTGGGATGACCGTATTGAAGGCTGAGCTGTAGTCAACAAAGAGCATCCTGATGTAGGAGTCTTTGTTTTTCAGGTGGGAGAGGGAGTAGTGAAGGGCAGCAGTGACTGCGTCCGAGGTGGATCTGTTGTGACGGTAGGCGTACTGCAGGGGGTCCAGCGTGTCTGGTATACTGTCTTGTATGTGGGCCAGCACCACTCTCTCAAAGCACTTCATAATGATTGGAGTGAGTGCTACTGGTCTGTAGTCATTCAGGCTGGTGGGGAGGCTCTTCTTAGGAATGGGGACAATGACTGTCCTTTTATAGCAGGTAGGAACAATGCTCTGGCTGAGAGAGAGATTGAAAATGGAGGTCAGTACATTAGCCAGCTCGTTCGCACATGCTCTGAGGGCCCGCCCAGGAATCTTGTCTGGTCCTGGTGCCTTGCGGGGGTTGATCTTTCTCAGAGCTCTGCAGACCTGGCCTGTTGATACTGACAGAGGGGGGGACAGGAGTTGTGTGGGCTGTGTGTGTGTGAACCTCCCGGTGCTAGTGCTGGAGGTTTCGAAGCGGGTGTAGAAGGTGATGAGGTCGTCCGGTAGGCTGTCTGTGGAGCTGATGTTGCTGGTGATGGTCCTGTATTCTGTAATGTGTTGTAGGCCTTGCCACATCTGCCTGGAGTCAGCAGTTGAGTAGAAGCCATCCAGTTTCTCTCTGTACTGCCTCTTGGCTGCTGTGATGACTTTCCTCAGTCTGTACTTCGCAGCTTTGTACTCTGTCTCATTGCCTGATCTGTATGCAAGAGAGCGAGCATGGAGCATGTGTCGTACCTGACTGTTAATCCAGGGCTTCTGGTTGGGGAACCTCTTCACTTGTGTGGTGGGCACGATGTTATCCACACACGTGCTGATGTAGCCAGACACATGTTCAGCATATTCCTGTATGCTGACAGAAGAGTCCTCCGTAGTGGCTGCAGCTTTAAACACATCCCAGTCTGTCGTAGCAAAACAGTCCTGCAGTATGCTCTCAGTCTCCGGAGACCATACTTGAACTGTTTTGGTAACCGGATGTGATTGTTTCAGCCTTTGTCTGTAAGCCGGGTACATGAACAAGGAGATGTGGTCTGAGAGTCCAAAGTGGGGGCGGGGTGCAGCCCTGTATGCACCGCGTACATTACTGTACACGTGATCCAGGATGTTATTGTCACGAGTTGGAACGTCCACGTGTTGGTAGTATTTCGGGGGATGAAAAAAATACATATGGAAGAGTGCGGGTCAGTAACTCGGTGGATTTGATCTTGTGGACCTGCTCTGTATGAGAACTCCTCTAATTTTGTGTTGTGTCAACTGAAGTTCCACTTTAAGTACTGTGCCTCCTTAAAAAGGTTCCACCTTAAACACTGCCACCTTAAATTTAGTGCAATGTTATTTCAAGTTCCACCTTAAGTTCTCTGCCACCTCACAAAAAGTTCCATCTTAAAATCTGTGCCTCATTAAAAAGGTTCTATCTTAAACACTGTGCCACCTTAAATTTAATGCTGTCATTTCAATCTCCACCATAAGGTCTGTGCCACCTTAATTTCATTGCTATGTCAAAGGTCCACCTTAAATTGTGCACCTCCTTTAATTTTGTGCTATGTTAACAGAAGTTCTACCTTAAATTTAGTGCTAACTTAAAGAGAATTCCGTCCTAAATTCTGTGCCACCTTAAATTTAGTGCTAGGTTAATTGCAGTTCCACCTTAAAGTCTGTGCCACCTTAATTTTGTTTCTATGTTAACGTTCCACCTTTAATTTTGTGCTATGTGAACGTTCCACCTTCAGTTCTGCGCCTCCTTAAAAAGGTACCACCTTAAATACTGTGCCATATTTAGTGCTATGGTAATAGCTGTTCCACCTTAAATTCTGTGCCTCCTTTAATTTTGTGATGTGGGAACTGAAGTTCCACCTTAAATTTAGTGCTAGGTTAATTGCAGTTCCACCTTAAAGTCTATGCCACCTTAAAAAGGTTCCACCTTAAATACTGTGCCATATTTAGTGCTATGTTAATAGGAGTTCCACCTTAAATTTTTTGCTATGTTAACTGAAGCTTCACCTTAAATTTATTGTTATGGACGTTCCACCTTAAATTGAAGTTCAACCTTAAAATTCTGTGCTGTTTTGGTGCAGTTCCACCTTAAAAGCAGTTAACCCTTAACAGAGCTGCTGAGAATCAGGCTGGGAGCTGGTGAGACATTGAGCTCCGTGCGTGGTTTGTAGGTGTTGTGTGAGAAAGGGGGCCATTGTGACATCATATCTGGCAGTCTGCCAACAGCTTCCCCATTCATTTTCAATGGGACAAAAATTCCCACATTTTGGACCGCTGTTCGGAATCCGTGCATCCGGTCAAAAAGCTGTATAAGCACGCATCACATTATCGGGCTGGACAATCTAGAGTTGGAACGGCGTTGATATCTTGAAAGCTGCGCGACTAGTTACGCAGCAAAGAAACGGCGGAATAATAATAACTAGAAATGTGCCTTTCCTGAAGGAAACGCAGGATAGTTGCGCAGCGGATACTATGGAAGTCAATACAAGGAACGAGGGATGAAAAAAATACATATGGAAGAGTGCGGGTCAGTAACGTGGTGGATTTGATCTTGTGGACCTGCGCTGAGAATGAGTACATGTACATTACTCTGCCTCCTCTAATTTTGTGCTATGTTAACTGAAGGTCCATCTTAAATTTAGTGCCAATTTTAAAAGATTCCACCTTAATTTTATCGCTATGTTAATTAAAGTTCCACCTTAAACACTGTGCCACCTTAAATTTAGTGCTATGTTATTTCAAGTTTAACCTTAAGGTCTGTGGAATCTCACAAAAAGTTCAACCTTAGGGTCTGTGCCACCTTAAAGAGGTTCCTCCTTAAACACTGCACCACCTTAAATTTAGCGCTATGTCATTTCACGATACACCCTAAGGTCTGTGCCACGTTAATTTCATTGTTATGTTAATTAAAGTTCCACCTTAAATTGTGTGCCTCCTTTAATTTTGCGCTATGTTAACTGACGTTCCACCTTAAATTTAGTGCTAGCTTAAAGAGAGTTCCATCCTAAATTCTGTGCCACCTTAAATGTAGTGCTAGGTTAATTGCAGTTACACCTTAAGTCCTGTGCCACCTTAATTTTTTTCTGTTAATTAACATTCCACCTTAAATTCTGTGCCTACTTTAATTTTGTGCTATGTGAACTGAAGTTCCACCTTAAGTACTGTGCCTCCTTAAAAAGGTTCCTCCTTAAATACTGTGCCATATTTAGTCCTGTGTTAATAGCAGTTCCACCTTAAATGTTTTGCTATGGTAATTGAGGTTTCACATTAACGTGAGTGACATGTTAATAACCGTTCCACCTTAAACATTGCGCTATGTTAACTGAAGTTCCACCTTAAATTTGGTGCTAGCTTAAAGAGAGCTCCATCCTAAATTCTGTGCCACGTTAATTTTATTGCTATGTTAACTGAAGTTCCACCTTAAGTTCTGTGCCTCCTTAAAAAGGTTCCACCTTAAACACTGTGCCATATTTATTGCTATGTTAATAGCTGTTCCACCTTAAATATAGTGCTATGTTAATTGAAGTTCCACCTTAAATTTATTGTTATGCTAGTTCCACCTTAAATTGAGGTTCCACCTTAAGATTCTGTGCTGTCTTGGTGCAGTTCCACCTTAAAAGCAGTTAACCCTTAACAGAGCTGCTGAGAATCAGGCTGGGATGTGTGGATACTGTGGAGTAAATGTGTAGAGAGTGAGAGTGTGGAGTGAGTTTAGAGTGAGTGTAAAGAGTGAGAAGTGAGAGTGTAGACAATGAGAATGTAGAGTGAGTGTATAGAGTGTTGAGAGTGTGTAGAGTGAAGAGTGATCATGTTGAGTGAAAGTACACTGCTCAAAAAAATAAAGGGAACACTCAAATAACACATCCTAGATCTGAATGAATGAAATATTCTCATTGAATACTTTGTTCTGTACAAAGTTGAATGTGCTGACAACAAAATCACACAAAAATCATCAATGGAAATCAAATGTATTAACCAATGGAGGCCTGGATTTGGAGTCACACACAAAATTAAAGTGGAAAAACACACGACAGGCTGAACCAACTTTGATGTAATGTCCTTAAAACAAGTCAAAATGAGGCTCAGTATTGTGTGTGGCCTCCATGTACCTGTATGACCTCCCTACAATGCTTGTGCATGCTCCTGATGAGGTGGTGGATGGTCTCCTGAGAGATCTCCTCCCAGACCTGGACTAAAGCATCCACCAACTCCTGGACAGTCTGTGGTGCAATGTGGCGTTGGTGGATGGAGCAAGACATGATGTCCCAGATGTGCTCAATCGGATTCAGGTCTGGGGAACGGGCGGGCCAGTCCATAGCTTCAATGCCTTCATCTTGCAGGAACTGCTGACACACTCCAGCCACATGAGGTCTAGCATTGTCCTGCATTAGGAGGAACCCAGGGCCAACCGACCCACATATGGTCTCACAAGTGGTCCGAGGATCTCATCTCGGTACCTAATGGCAGTCAGGCTACCTCTGGCGAGCACATGGAGGGCTGTGCGGCCCTCCAAAGAAATGCTACCCCACACCATTACTGACCCACTGCCAAACCGGTCATGCTGAAGGATGTTGCAGGCGGCAGATCGCTCTCCATCGCATCAGACTCTGTCACATCTGTCACATGTACTCAGTGTGAACCTGCTTTCATCTGTGAAGAGCACAGGGCGCCAGTGGCGAATTTGCCAATCCTGGTGTTCTCTGGCAAATGCCAAGCATCCTGCATGGTGTTGGGATGTGAGCACAACCCCTGTCTGTGGACGTCAGGCCCTCATACCATCCTCATGGCGGATGTACACATGTTCATTGTGTACATTGTGACCTGCTGGAGGTCATTTTGCAGGGCTCTGGCCTCCTGTTCCTCCTTGCACAAAGGCGGTCCTGCTGCTGGGTTGTTGCCCTCCTACGGCCTCCTCTACGTCTCCTGGTGTACTGGCCCGTCTCCTGGTAGTGCCTCTAGCCTCTGGACGCTACGCTGACAGACAAGGCAAACCTTCTTGCCACAGCTTGCATTGATGTGCCATCCTGGATGAGCTGCACTACCTGAGCCACTTGTGTGGGTTGTAGAGTCCATCTCATGCTACCACGAGTGTGAAAGCACCACCAACATTCAAAAGTGACCCAAACATCAGCCAGAAAGCAGAAAGGTACTGAGAAGTGGTCTGTGGTCCCCACCTGCAGAACCACTGCTTTATTGTGTGTGTCTTGCTAATTGCCAATAACTTCCACCTGTTGTCTATTCCATTTGCACAACAGCTGTGAAATTGATTGTCAGTGTTGCTTCCTAAGTGGACAGTTTGATTTCACAGAAGTTTGATTTACTTGGAGTTATATTGTGTTGTTTAAGTGTTCCCTTTATTTTTTTGAGCAGTGTATATATAGAGAGCAGATTGTGTAAAGAGTGAGATTGTAGAGAGTGAAGAGAGAGTAGAGTGAGATTGTAGAGAGTAAAGAGTGAGAGTAGAGTGAGAGTGTGGACAGTGAGGATGTAGAGTGAATGTGTAAAGAGTGAGGATGAGTGTAGAAATTGAGTGCGTAGAGTGAGAGTGTAGAGTGAGATTTTAGAGAGTGAATAGTGAGTGAGTAGAGACAGAGTATATAGAGAGAGTGCAGAGAGTGTAAATAGTGAGAGTGTAGAGTGAGATTGTAGAGAGTGAAGAGTGAGAGAGTAGAGAGAAATAGTTATGAACTCACCATATGCCTTTGACAGCTCAGAGGGACGAGTTTATGACAGCGCTTATGAACCAGCAGTCGACAGTTGATACACCTGTAACCCTGTCGCCCCAGACCCCATATCCTCTCACTGCAGTGACCACAGTACGCTTTCTAAGAGAGACGGAGAGGCAGAGAGACAGAGACAGAGGGAGAGAGAGACAGAGAGAGACAGACAGACAGAGAGAGAGAGAGGCAGAGAGAGACAGACAGACAGAGAGAGAGAGAGAGAGCGAGAGAGAGAGAGAGAGAGAGAGAGAGAGAGAGAGAGAGAGGTGAAGTTAGTTAATGTAGTGATGAAGTCTGATTTAGTCTGAGATTCTGGCCAGAAATGCTTTAAAAGGCCATCACTTTTTACATAATTATGTAATTGTACATAATTAAGTGGTGAAGATGTAAATAGAGTCACTCAGAGCGATTCAGAGTGGTTTGGTGTGAAACGCTCTGTTCTAGATAAACTGAGTCCTATCATAGTGGTGGTGATAGGAACTAGACGTCCCCCTCTAAAAGCTCCTCACAGAATGTTCCTACACGAAATGGTTCCGAATTCACTGCCTGATGACTGAGACGCTGTTTTATGATAGTTTAGAGAACTTAAACTCCATTCATGGTGGAGGGATACATGCAGGGTGCTGTGCGGCAAAACAGTCCCCTAAGAAAACTTATTATTCCGGATTGTCCACTATTTACCATCATCAACATTCCATATAAACTCAGAAGACTAGTGTAGGTTCTCTGGTGGTTCTGGATAGTAAATTAAGGCTGATTATTGAGGAATGTATGAATAGACCAAACAAAGAACCTCACAGAAAGTTCCTACATGAAATGGTTATGAATTCACTGCCTGATGACTGAGACACTGTTTTATGATGGTTTTAAAAAGATTTTGGTCTTAAAATCTATTCATGGTGACCCCTGGTTCCCATCACCACCAAGACATCTGAACCATTTCACACCAAACCGCTCTGAATCCCTCTGTTTACACCTCACACACTGAATTATGGGGGATTTGTGAAAAGTCTATGGACTTCCCCTGTAAACATGTACAAACGTTAATGTACAGTGCAGTTAAAGTCCAGACAGGCTAAAACAAGAACTGGCTGTTTTGCCCTGATTCTTCACTAGAGGGCCTTAAATATACAATACAGCAGGGCTGCCCAATCCTGAAGAGATCAGATCCAACACACCTGGCTCTGATATTCAGACGTTCCTGAAGGCCTTCATTACCTGGAGCAGGTGTGTTCGATTAGGGGTGGAGCTAAACTCTGCAGGAGCAGGACTGAGCACATACTTTATATTCAGCCCACATACAGAACCTGTTCAAATAAACTCGCTAACAGAACCTTGTATCTCCATTTCTGTTTGAGTTTCTGACATAATGTGAAATACCTTCTGTTCTTTACAGCGTCTGTAAGTTTCATCATGAATGAACCATAAGAAATAGCCCAAAGTTACTTGGACAAAAAGTCTGGTTTCACTGACTTACAGGAGGTTTTTCCTTTTCCTGTAAAGTTGCCATTTTGGAGATATGAGGCTTTGTTCTGAGAGCAGTGACAGCTTTGATGTCCAGAGAGACAAACTGACCGATAGAACTAGACATTCTGGAGCAGCTGCACATGATCCTAAGGCCTGATCCACACATGCTAGCGCTGCATGGGGTGAAAGACGCAAAATGGCTTGTTTTGTTTTGGGGTTGTTTTTGCATGTTGAGCATAAAACTGCACTGAAATGAGCCACGAACATCAATGAAAATTAAACAGATACTAGATAAAAACTTAGAGAACTTAGAACTGTTTTCTAAATGCAACTTAATTGATAACAAAACACTAGTTAAAATATTCTGTGCTGCTTGTACAGTGCCCAAAGTGGGCTACATGGGTAAGAAGTCCCCCAACATTGGGCTGTGGAGCAGTGGAACTGTGTTATCTGGAGTGATGGAGCTCCATCCAGTACACTTGGAGTGACCCAAAACTGACCATTCAACATCAGTACCTGAGCTCACTAATGCTCAATCAAATCCTCACAGCAATGTTCAACATCTAGTGCAGAGCCTTCCAGAAGAGTAGAGGCTGTTACTGCAGCACAGACTCACTACTAACACCTTCATTCAGAGGAAACACGGCGAGTGGTGTTTGAGTAACAATGTCAGTGGTGGAGTATCTGAACCAGCCTGTGTGGAGCTGTGCACGCGTTGTTTCTCTCGTTTGATGATGTCATGCTGAGAGCAGCACTGAGTGACTCGGGATGATGTGAGCACTGCAGTCATGCCAGCTCTGTGTGCATGTCCTAAATACAGGCTCTGCAGTGAAACACAGGCTTTACATAACCGAGGCTAAACACTGAAGGGCTGCAAAGTAGAACACAGGCTCCATAAAGAGAACATGACCATTCATTAACACGGTCACTAACCTGCAGCACCAGCATCTCCTTAGGGCCACTTTATTAGCAACACCGACATTGTACTTCCTCCAGCTGATCACTTTGCTCTGTGTGTGTGTGTGTGTGTGTGTGTGTGCGCACACGTGTGTTTGCGTTAGTGTGAGTGTGTGTGACTAATCTGTCAAAGGTGTAAAATCTGTGACCCCCTGACTCTGGACCTGCTGAGATCTTCCAGTTTCAGAAACGAGAGTGATCGGCTGAGGCCAGAAGTACACAGTGACTGTGGTGTCTCTGTAGAGATGAGCTGGATGAATAGAAGGTAGTGGAGGAGCTGGATAGGTACTGAAAAAGCTGTATAAACAGGAGGAGCTAGAGGAACAGTAGATACTGAATAAGATGGCTAAACAGGAAGAGCTGGAGAAACAGTAGGTAGTGGAGTAGCTGCATACACAGGAGGAGCCGGAGGAACAGTAGGTACTGGAGGAGCTGGATAAAAAGGAGGAGCCGGAGGAACAATAGCTTCTAAAGAAGTTGGATAAAAAGGAGGAGCTGGAGGAACAGCAGCTCCTAAAGAAGTTGGATGAACAGGAGGAGCTGGAGAAACAGTAGATAGTGGAGAAGCTGGATACACAGGAGGAGCTGGAGGAACAGTAGGTAGGGGAGGAGCTGGATACACAGGAGGAACTGGAGGAACAGTAGGTAGTGGACTAGCTGGATAGACAGGAGCTGCTTTAGGAACAGTAGGCACTGGAGGAGCTGGATAAACAGGAGGAGCTGGAGGAACAGTAGGCACTGGAAGAGCTGTATAAACAGGAGGAGCTGGAGGAACAGTAGGCAGTGGAGGAGCTGGATGAACAGGAGGAGCTGGAGGAACAGTAGATAGTGGAGTAGCTGGATAAACAGGAGCAGCTGGAGGAACAGTAGGTAGGGGAGGAGCTGGATATACAGGAGGAGCTGGAGGAACTGTAGGTAGTGGAGGAGCTGGATAAAAAGGAGAAGCTGGAGGAACAGTAGGTAGGGGAGGAGCTGGATAAACAGGAGGAGTTGGAGGAACAGTAGGTAGTGGAGGAGCTGGATAAACAGGAGCAGCTAGAGGAACAGTAGGTAGTTGAGGAGCTGGATACACAGGGGGAGCTGGAGGAACAGTAGGTAGTGGAGGAGCTGGATGAAAAGGAGGAACTGGAGGAACAGTAGGTAGTGGAGGAGCTGGATAAACAGGAGGAGTTGGAGGAACAGTAGGTAGTGGAGGAGCTGGATAAACAGGAGCAGCTAGAGGAACAGTAGGTAGTTGAGGAGCTGGATACACAGGGGGAGCTGGAGGAACAGTAGGTAGTGGAGGAGCTGGATGAAAAGGAGGAACTGGAGGAACAGTAGGTAGTGGAGGAGCTGGATAAACAGGAGGAGCTTTCGGAACAGTAGGTAGTGGAGGAGCAGGATAAACAGGTGGAATTGAAGGAACAGTAGATAGTGCAGGGGGTGTATAAACAGGAGGAGCTGGAGGAACAGTAGGTAGTGGAGGAGCTGGATAATCCATTCCAATATTCAATATCCTTGCAGTGAAATCAATACTGAGTATTAGAAATGAATAATGTTTAAACCTCTAACACTAAACACAGATTCTGAGTGTTTCTGACTGAGTGTGTACAGCACGTATCTACAGTATGATTGCAGTGTGTATACAGAGTATGCAGTTCGTCACACAGAGCCACAATACAGGAAGATAATAAAAAATAAAAACCTAATAAATAAATGAATAATAAGTGCTGCATCACACTTCTTACAGACATACGGTCTCTATGTCCCCAAAACATTTGACATTACAGCCTAAAATACATTTCATTAATATCATTATATATTTATCATCAGTATGCTCTGTTTGTATTTACTGCTGCTTAAAATGAGCCCAGTCACTAAGCTAGCCTAGCTAGCAATAGTAACCTTAAACGATGTGTACTAATAATCCAGCTCAACAATCGTATGGAAATACACCAAAACTCAGAGCACACCATTACAAACGTTCAGAAACCAGTGCTAAACTGAGTTATTAGATAACAGGCCATTACAGACAGTATGAGTGAGTTCAATAATGAAGGCAGTAACGCTGTAAAAACACATCTCTAACACAAACACTGAGTCCCTCTGACAGCATCAGAGAATAACTGGGACATAGGATAAAGAAAAGTAGGAGAAGAGGCAGTGACAGTGTGGGGGGATAAAACCTCACCACTAAAGAAAGGACAGAAAGAGGAAAAAGCATGACCTAGATCTCCTGCAGCTCGCGCTTCTGTAAAGAAAAGGAGAGGAGGAGGGGAGGCAAGAGAAGAGGAGGGGAGGCGAGAGGAGAGAAGGGAGGTGGAGAGGAGGGGAAGAAGAGAGGACAGTAGGGGAGGAGGAGGGGAGGAGGGGAGGTGAGAGGATGAGAGGAGGGGAGGAGTAGTAGAGGGGAGGAGGGGAGGAGAGGAGGAGGGGAGGAAGAGTAGAAGAGGGGAGGAGGAGAGGAGGAGTAGAAGAGGGGAGGAGGAGAGAGGAGCAATGACTCTGAAGGGGTGGAGGGGAGTAGGGAAGGAGAGGTGAGAGGAGGAGGGGAGGAGAGAGGAGAGAGGAGGAGAGGAGGGGAGTAGGGGAGGAGGAGAGAGGAGCAGTGACTCTGAAACACTGAAAAGGCTGAAACGGAAGACAAACCAACAACAACAAACACTGCAGCTTCTACAGTTTTAAATACAGAAACAACAGCGGATTCAGAACCTCAACATCGGCCCCATCACCATCATCACCAACACCACCATCCCCAATACTGTCATCACCTACACTGTCACCAACAAAACCATCACCACCATAAACAACACCACCATCACCAACACTGTCATCACCTACACCATCACCAACACCATCATCACCACCACAATCATCCCCAATACTGTCATCACCTACACTGTCACCAACAAAACCATCACCACCATAACCAACACCACCATCACCAACACCGTCATCACCTACACCACCAGCACCGTCATCACCTATACCATCACCACCATCATCAACCATACCACCACCACCATCACCAACAACACCTACACCATCACCACCTGCACCATCACCATCTGTTTCTGCATCATATTCTCTCCACACAGACATTCTCCCAGTAACAGCACTGAACACATGAGAATAAACAGACTGCACTCATACATTTAGTCCCTGAAAGTGCAAACAGCGTTAATTACTCTCAAAAACACACAGCACCCCTTACAGTCCAATTACGCACCTTCAGTGAGATTAAAGGCCTCACTCTCAGAGAACGAGGGACTTATGTACATTTTCATCCTGTACATTTTTAAGTAGACCAGTAACATAAAGAGTCACAGCAGAGTGTACAGAGTCACTGCACCTGAAAACAGTACATTTATGTTCCCTCACTAAAGATACTGCAGATGTTTCATTCTGAGTGACAGCTGTTCCACCACAATGGAGTAAGTACGTTTTATCTAAGACTGGAAGAATAGAAATATCACCATCTGTACATCCACAATGCACATGGCATCGTCATACACATTTCCATTGTACATACCATCATACACATTCACACTGCACATGCCATCATCATATACATCCACACTGCACATAACATCATCATACACATCCACACTGCACATACCCATCATACACATCCACACTGTACATGCCATCATCATACACATCCACACTGCACGTCAATCATACACATCCACACTGCACTTGACATCATCATACACATCCACATTGCATATGCCATCATCATACATATCCACACTGTACATATCATCATAATACACACTGTGTTCTGTTACAAGTTCTATGTAACCTTTAATGCCTTTGAATTAGTGTAGAGCCCCACCTTGTGGTGTATCGTAGAATCTGCCTATGTTTCTGTTTCCTGTTAAAACTGAGGTTATACAGGAAGTGTATTGCTATAACACATGGAGAGGAGGCAGCCAGTACCAGTTCACGTGCTTCAATCTGCTTTCATCCTGTTCTTTGATGGCATCCTCTGTATGTATATACATATATATTATGTTCTTAATAATTCTGCATCAGTATAAGCTAGTATTTTTATGCTTCAAGATGTTATCGTTATTGCGTTAGCTAGAGTGATGCATGTCTGCTTTAAATGCTAGTTCATAGAATGCTGTTCTCTGTAATGTGAGAGAACTCTTGCCATGTAGATGTTCCTTTGTTTATGGTAAACATGTAGCTAAGCATACAACAAGGTTAATGCTGGGCTATATTTATTTACAGTTTCACACTTTTCAAATCATTAAACCTGTGGACAAACAGACAAGTGTCTTCAGAGTCGTGGTTGAAGAAAGGTGTTTATCTGACTGTCAGGTCACATCATCCCTTATGTGAATAGAGGACAGTACAGTGAAAAGAGGCTTTTTTCATACCATAGGACAACGCAGTTCACAGCACAACTCAAAAACTGGTATCACACTTCCGTGTTGGCTACATCAGCGAATACTCTCTCTAATACCATGGACGAAGAGCAGGCATTTTCCCTACACACTAGGTCTTGCACCTCACGCTCTTCCCAGCGCAAGGGCTCAGGCAAGAGCCGAAGCTGCTAGAGCACGACTGTCATTCGCTGAAAAGGAGATGCAATTAAAATTAGAGAAAGCTCAACTAGAGGCTGCAATGGAGATGCTAACACTGGAGAAAGAAACTGCCGCAGCTGTAGCTGAAGCTGAGGTCTTGGAAGCAGCATCAGATACCAGTAGTGAGAAACATAGCTGCAAACTCCAACTCGATGCAGGGCCTCTTGATCCTAAACAGCGTACAAAAGATTATGTTGTAGAACAGGCTAGTGCATATGAAGACAAGCATGTAGCTGCACAGGCAGAGGTACTCCCTCAAGACGGAAGGAGGCAGGTGCATGTAGACCCAACACAACACCTTTCTCTCTGCACTCCACACATCAAAGTAGAAGATTGTCTTCCTTCTGTTATCAATATGAGTGCTTTGGATGCTCCTCCACCTATGGATCGTCCGAAAGCTCAGAACCCATTTCATGCTTCAGATTCACCTTATGCTCCTATACATGGGCAAGACACCAGCCAATCTTCTCCCTTTCTCCATAGACACGTACCACAACATTCTCACTGTCACGATTCCAACATGACAGATTTCGTCAGATTCCTTGCTCGCCGTGAGCTTGTCAGTACTGGCTTACTTCAATTCAATGACCAACCAGAGAGCTACAGATCTTGGCAACGATCTTTTCAGAATGCAGTGGGAGGTTTAAACTTGACATGCAGTGAAGAGATGGATCTCTTAGTCAAGTGGTTGGGAAAGGAGTCGGCTGACCATGCTAGGCGTATAAGAGCCATCCATGTTAAAGAGCCAGAAAAGGGACTGAGGATGATTTGGACCAGATTGGATGAATGTTTTGGCTCATCCGAGGCAATAGAGAATGCACTTTTCCGGAAACTAGAGAGCTTTCCCAAAGTTGGTAATAGAGATTACACAAGGCTCAGAGATTTAAGTGATCTTCTGATGGAATTACAAGCAGCTAAGCTAGAAGGAGAACTTCCAGGCCTTTCTTACTTGGACCCCCCCAGAGGTGTCAATCCTGTGGTCCAGAAGTTACCCTACAGTCTGCAGGAAAAATGGTCGTTTGGATCAAACTACAAAGAGCAATTCCAAGTGGCGTTTCCTCCCTTTGCTGTCTTTGTGAACTTTATCAGCCAACAAGCATGGATAAGGAATGATCCAAGTTTCAGCTTTACAGGACAAGTGGATGTTCCCAGCAAATCAGTTAAGCCTCCTTGGAAGCAAAGCAAACTCAGAGAAATCACCGTACTCAAAACTGAGTTTCCTGCTGCAGCCTACTCTGACCAAGATGGGTACAAAAGAAGAACAGAAAATCCAGAGAAAATATGCCCTATTCACAAAAGGCCCCATACTCTAAGGAAATGTTGTGCCTTCCGTGAGAAACCTATCGAGGAGCGAAAAGCCTTTCTCAAAGAGAACAGAATCTGTTACAAATGCTGCATGTCTACATCACACACTGCCAAGGAGTGCAAATCGAGCAGTAAATGCAGTGAATGTGAAAGTGAAAAGCATCCCACTGCCCTCCATCCGGGACCAGCACCTTGGAACAAAGAAACAAGCCCTGATTCCGAGCATGGTGGGGAGGAAAACACCATGCGCTCTTCAGAGACAATTACTCTATGCACTCAGGTCTGTGGTGGTGATTTCTCTGAGAGGTCCTGCTCAAAGATTCTTTTAACTAAAGTCTACCCTGCAGGTAACCGAGACAGAGCCATAAAAGTCTATGTAATCCTTGACGAACAGAGCAATAGATCTCTAGCTTGTTCTGAATTCTTTGACATCTTTTTTGACATCAAAGGTCCCAGTTCTCTTTACAATCTCAAGACCTGTTCTGGAGTGTCTGAGAACATGGGTAGAAGAGCTTTTGGATTCCAAATAGAATCTTTAGATGGGAAAGTATGTCACCCTCTTCCGAGCCTCTTGGAATGCAATGAGATTCCAAACAATAGAATGGAGATTCCTACTCCTAGTGCAGCTCTCCATCATGCCCACATGAGATCAATAGCTCACCTTATCCCAGAGCTGGAACCCAAGGCTTCCATAATGCTGCTTTTAGGTTGTGATGTGATCAGAGTCCATAAGGTGCTCAAACAGCTAAATGGACCTCAGGATGCCCCATATGCCCAGAAGCTCGACTTGGGATGGGTGATTGTTGGCGATGTATGTCTGGGAAGTGTCCATAGACCAATAACAGTGAACACGCTCTACACCAGTGCTTCAGAGAAAGGACACCCAACCATCTTTGAACCTTGCCCTAATGTTATCCATGTGAAGGAGCAATTCAGCCCCTGTCTCCATATATCCAAGCTGAGTTCCCCAGGATGAGACATACCTGTAGTAAAGATGATAGCCGGCTTGGCCATGCAGTGTTCCAGGTTACCTGCAAGGATAATCAAATGGCTCCATCCATAGAGGACATCACTTTCATAGAAATCATGGAACAAGGCCTCAGGAAAGACGAAAGTAACAGTTGGGTGGCCCCACTGCCCTTCAAGGCACCAAGACAACGTCTCCCTAACAACAAAGCCCAAGCTCAAAACCGACTCTGTTCACTCATACGCAGCCTTAACAGAAAAGCAGAGACGAGACAACATTTCTTTTCATTCATGGAGAAAATATTTGAGAATGGCCATGCAGAAGAAGCACCCTGTCTCAAGGAAAATGAAGAGAGGTGGTACTTACCCATTTTCAGCATATACCACCCTAAGAAACCTGCCAGTATCCGTGTGGTATTTGACTCCAGCGCTCGACAAAATGGAGTGTCACTTAATGATGTTCTGTTGACTGGGCCAGATCTCAACAACTCTCTTCTGGGAGTGTTAATCAGATTCCGCAAGGAAGCTGTTGCTGTGACTGTAGATATACAGCAAATGTATTATTGTTTCCTTGTGAGAGAAGAGGACAGGAACTTTCTAAGATTCTTGTGGTTCAAAAACAACGACCCTAACCAAGACATCACTGAGTACCGCATGAGGGTTCATGTGTTTGGAAATAGGCCTTCTCCAGCAGTGGCCATCTACTGCCTCAGACAGTCTGTAAAAGAAGGAGAACCAGAGGTCAAACAGTTTGTCAACAGGGATTTTTACGTCGATGATGGGCTCACGTCTCTTACCACAGTTGAAGCTGCAGTCAGTTTGTTAAAGAGGACACAGGACACACTTGCCAAATCCAACTTGAGACTGCACAAAATTACCTCAAATAAGAAAGGTTATGGAAGCCTTTCCATCTCAAGACCTAGCAACTGACTTGAAGGATTTGGACCTTGCCTCAGACACACTACCAGAACAGCGTAGCCTGGGTTTAAACTGGGATCTCAAATCTGACACCTGTGCCTTTAAATGTACAGATGAAGAGAAACCTTTCACCCGACGCGGTGTCTTGTCTGTTGTGAACAGTGTGTATGACCCACTGGGATTTGTTGCTCCAGTTACCATTGAAGGCAAGTCCATCCTCAGAGAGCTTATGCAAGGGAATGGTGACTGGGATTCCACACTGTCAGCAGAGATGGAAGACAAGTGGATATCTTGGCAAAACTCACTCAAAGATCTAAGCAATCTTCATATCCCTAGGACGTATACAGGACTTTCATCCAGTGAAGCTGCTCACAGAGAGTTATGTGTTTTTTCAGATGCCTCAACGAAAGCCATAGCAGCCGTCGTTTATCTCAAGGTGGCAGACTCAGATGGCAATAGCCAGGTGGGCTTCGTCATGGGCAAAGCTAAACTGACCCCTCGGCCTGAACACACCATACCAAGGCTTGAGCTTTGTGCTGCAGTGTTGGCAGTAGAGTTGGCAGAGCTTGTTTCAGCCGAGATCGATGTGCAGCTCGACACTACAACTTTCTACACTGACTGTAAAGTAGTGCTTGGCTACATTTATAATGAGACCAGGCGTTTCTACGTCTATGTGAGCAATCGTGTCATAAGGATATGTACATCTTCTCGCCCTGAGCAATGGCACTACGTATCCACAGATCAAAATCCGGCAGATTGCGCCACTAGGTCTGTCACTGCTGTTCATCTTATAGACACTACTTGGCTTTGTGGACCTGCATTCCTGACATGTCCTGATCGAGATAACACAGAGAAGGAAACCTTTGAGTTAATCAATCCTGCCATAGACGCAGATGTTCGCCCTCAGGTTTCTACACTTAACACTGAGGCTGCAATGACCCAACTTGGATCTCAGCGCTTTTCCAAGTTTTCCACATGGAAATCTTTGAATTGTGCAATTGCTCACCTTGGTCATGTTGCTCACCTTTTTCATAAAAGTCAGGCCAATAAATGTGGAAGCTGCAAAGGATGGCACCTATGTGAAACAGCATATACAGCTGAGCAGCTTTTACAAGCTAAATATACCATCATTCGTGCTGTGCAGGAGGAGGTTTATGCTCAAGAATTTGCATGCATCCGAAGAAATGAGAAGATCCCTCAGAATAGCTCTCTCAAAACCTTGGACCCTTTCATTGATGTTCATGGCCTCTTGAGAGTTGGGGGTCGCATTAGGGAGGCTCAACTTGAACAGGATGAGAAGAATCCTCTGATCATCCCTGGTAAACACCATGTGGCAACTTTACTGATAAGACATTATCATCAACAAACATTACACCAGGGGCGTCTTTTTACTGAAGGGGCTATCCGTGGAGCTGGTCTTTGGATAGTTGGAGTAAAGAGACATGTAAGCAGCATCATCCATCACTGTGTCTTATGTTGCAGACTTCGTGGAGTCCCTCAAACACAGAAGATGGCCAACCTTCCACCAGATTGCCTCTCTATGGAACCCCCATTTACAAATGTTGGACTTGATGTCTTTGGTCCTTGGACAGTTGCATCACGTCGGACAAGAGGAGGACTTGCACACAGCAAACGATGGGCTGTAATGTTTACTTGCATGGCCGTAAGAGCAGTCCACATAGAGGTCATAGAATCTGTAGATAAAGTCTTTGAGCTTCATTAACGCTTTGAGGCGTTTTCTTGCCATTAGAGGTCCAGTCAAACGAATTCGATCAGACAGAGGGACGAATTTCGTTCGTGCTTCTAATGAGCTTCAGATTCCTTCAAACATCGACAGTGCTTCTGTTTCAAGATACCTGGCTGATCATGGCTGCTCGTGGACCTTCAACCCTCCTCATGCCTCTCACATGGGGGGTTCTTGGGAGAGGATGATTGGGATGGCCAGAAAGATCCTAGACTCCATGTTTCTTCAGCTTGGACCAACAAAGTTGACACATGAAGTACTTACCACTCTAATGGCTGAAGTGGCAGCCATCATCAATGCCAGACCACTGATCCCAGTGTCGACTGATCCAAAGGACCCATTCATACTAACGCCTGCCATGCTTCTTACACAGAAAGCAAGTGTTCCTTCTGCTCCTCCAGGTGACTATGGAGACAAAGATCTTTTGAGACACCAGTGGCGGCAAGTCCAGCACCTTGCTCAAACCTTTTGGGACCAATGGAGGAAGCAGTATCTCTCTACGCTGCAGCCACGCAGAAAATGGCAGAACAGTCAGCAAGACATAGAGCTAGGAAGCATTGTGCTACTCAGGGATGACCAATTAAAGAGGAATGACTGGCCTTTGGGGCTTGTCACTCAGGTCTTTCCCAGTAAAGATGGAAAAGTCAGGAAAGTGGAGATCAAAGTCTCCAGAAGGGATGGGACTAAACTACTCATGAGGCCTATCTCAGAGATTGTCCTTATTCTTCCCCCAAAGATGGACAATTAGTCTTATTCACTTATGTGGACAGTGGCATTCAATCACGCCTGGCGGGGAGTGTTCTGTTACAAGTTCTATGTAACCTTTAATGCCTTTGAATTAGTGTAGAGCCCCACCTTGTGGTGTATTGTAGAATCTGCCTATGTTTCTGTTTCCTGTTAAAACTGAGGTTATACAGGAAGTGTATTGCTATAACACATGGAGAGGAGGCAGCCAGTACCAGTTCACGTGCTTCAATCTGCTTTCATCCTGTTCTTTGATGGCATCCTCTGTATGTATATACATATATATTATGTTCTTAATAATTCTGCATCAGTATAAGCTAGTATTTTTATGCTTCAAGAGGTTATCGTTATTGCGTTAGCTAGAGTGATGCATGTCTGCTTTAAATGCTAGTTCATAGGATGCTGTTCTCTGTAATGTGAGAGAACTATTGCCATGTAGATGTTCCTTTGTTTATGGTAAACATGTAGCTAAGCATACAACAAGGTTAATGCTGGGCTATATTTATTTACAGTTTCACACTTTTCAAATCATTAAACCTGTGGACAAACAGACAAGTGTCTTCAGAGTTGTGGTTGAAGAAAGGTGTTTATCTGACTGTCAGGTCACATCATCACTTATGTGAATAGAGGACAGTACACACTGCAAATCATAATCATACACATCCACACTGCACATGACATCACCATACACATCCACATTGCACATGCCATCATCATACACATCCACACTGCACATCATAATCATACACATCCATACTGCACATGCCATCATCATACACATCCACACAGCACATGCAATCATCATACACACTGCACATGCCATCATACACATCCACACTGCATATGCCATCATCATACACATCCACACTGTACATATCATCATAATACACACTGCAAATCATAATCATACACATCTACACTGCACATACAATCATCATCCACACTGCACATACCATCGTCATACACATCCACAGTGCACATCCCATCATCATACACATCCATACTGCACATACAATCATCATCCACACTGCACATACCATCGTCATACACATCCACACAGCACATACAATCATAATCCGCACTGCACATACCATCGTCATACACATCCACACAGCACATACAATCATCATACACACTGCACATGCCATCATACACATCCACACTGCATATGCCATCATCATACACATCCACACTGTACATATCATCATAATACACACTGCAAATCATAATCATACACATCCACACTGCACATACCATCATCATACACATCCACACTGCACATACCATCATCATACACATCTACACTGCACATGCCATCATCATACACATCCACACTGCACATGCCATCATCATACACATCCACACTGCACATGCCATCATACACATCCACACTGTACATACCATCATAATACACACTGCAGATCATAATCATACACATCCAAACTGCACAAGCCATCATCGTACACATCCATACTGCACATGCCACCATCATACACATCCATACTGTACATCATAATCATACACATCCACACTGTAAATCATAATCATACACATCCACACTGCACATCATAATCATACACACCTTTAAAATTAGCTTCTAGATCAGAGTATGTTTTAGATCAGTGTGTTCAAACATCTGACAAGCCAAAACACACCCTGTCCAGCCCTGTACCCCACAGTCGAGTAAGAGAGTGACAGTGAGCTCAGAAATCAATGAGCGATCTGAGTGCCGTATACAGTAATGAGGTTAAAAGCATTATGATGCATTATAAAGTAATTTAATCTAATGTAACGCAGTGCTGCTCTGCCGCCTCAGCAGTCAGAACCGCTCAATAATTCAAACACAGCCAGCAGCGTAACACAGCCAGCAGCGTAACCCAGACAGAGCGAACAAAACATCAGAGTGTGTTTATAATTCACACCCTGAAATGCATAAAAACAAAAACTACAGAATATACAACAAAAATTTTAAAATAGGATTCTGCATTTTCAAAATTTTCTCTTCTCCAAAAGAAATATTGCAAATACTCCATTATTTGTCCAGAGCAGCAGGAGGTCAGGCTATGCCAAAACACAGAACTGTTATCTACCCCCTAATCTGAGAAAGGCCTGAAGGAGGGGAGACATCACAAACATGGACCATCAGCGCATATAAACTGGCACTGTTTTAACACCAGTCACACATTTTACAACATACTGACTGGAAATGGGTCACGTATCATTTCTCACTGTACAGTAGAAATGAAACAAACTAATCCTCAAGCAGGCATGTCAACAGGCCTACATGCCTACAATCACAATCAAATAAGTTCTGACACCAAATAAACAAAACCACTAACCGAAACAAGTCCGACTAACTGGTGCTCTGCTGACACAAACACAGAAGATAATAACCTTTTTCAGTGAGAGTAACATTGACTGACTGGTGTTAAAGTGATAGAAAGCTGAAATTAAACCGATTCTGTAGTGCTTTGCGCTAAGCTCAAGTAATGTGAGTGTACAGTACGTCTCAGTGCAGTACAAGCTCAGTTCTAGTGAACTGATGCTTAAAAACACCAGTTTAGAGGATAAAGACTCATATCTGGAGCACAAATTCTAGTCTGGTGTTAAAGATGTGAAATTCTTGGAAAGACTGGCATTATGGTTGTGATGCTCTCCAGTTTAAGAATAAGTTAAGATGTTAGATGATATCATATAGTCAAAGTCCAGCTTTACTGATGATCAGAGAGAGAGAGAGAAACAGACAGAGAGAAAAACAGAGAGAGACAGAGTGTGAGAAACAATGACACACACATTGGAGTTAGAGTGACAGACGGAATCAGATGTGTTTTGTGGTGTGTGAGTAACTATTAGCCTGTTAGCATAATGGAACAGCACAGTGCGGCCCAGAGAACCCATTTAGTTCTAAACAAGGCCTTTGTCTCTAACAGGTCTACGTCACTAAGGCTACATTCACTCAGCAGGTAAAAGTGACCAAATCTAATTTTTTTCTCTGTGTGTGGCACAGGTGTGTGTGTCTGTGTGACAGATAAACACAGATTAGAGTTGCTTTCATATGTGGCAATGAAATCTGATCCATTGTCCGACCTACAGCAATGATACTCTGAACAGCCAGAATTCATGCAACTTTTACATCAATCCAACTTCACATTTGTCATAATACACTGTTGAGACCTAATAAAAATCTGGTATAATGTTTCTGTACAAAATTATAGGAGAACACACTCCAAAATACTCAGTGTTTAAACGTCCGAACGCGGCCGCAGGAGAACGAGGACGAGTGTTAAAAATCTGAAAGCACGGTTTAAGTTTTCTGAGGATGAGAACTGAAGAAGTGACCGCACCCTTTTTACGACTCAAACACATTCTGGGTGATGAGCCCAGCTGTCAGTCAGTGAAGCTTCATGATGGCTTCTGTGATGCTGGTGATAAAGCTGATCCTCCGGGAGTGATTGGTGTTTGTTGCCAGCTCTGATTGTTTACCTCTGGATGAGCCGCATGACACTCTGATCTTTTACACATGTGGGTCAGTTTATCTGATCTGTTGAGACTGATGTCGCATACAGACCACATTTAAAAGATAATCTTAATAGACAAACAAACAGATCAGATTTGGTGAGAAAACCAGCTTTTGGCCACCTTTACCTATTGAGTGAGCACAGCCTTGTGTGTGGTCTCCTTGCCTATTACTATGTTAATTAGTCTGTAGTTCTGTAATTTACACACAGCTATAAAGTAAAGAGGAATGAAAGATGTAGAGTCTTCAGTATGTTATGCTGAGAGAAGCGAACTCACGCTCACCTCACCTGCCTGGAGCTTCACTTTACCAGCACATACAGCATCTAATGCAGTTACACAATGAGCTCATACAGTGAAATATGAGAGGATGAGAGTCTCTCCCACTCACAGCTCGCTATCACCACAAAGACATGCTGAAGGGGGCCTGAGTCATCCTAAACAGACTCCTCTCATCTCTCACTCTGCCTCTCCCTCTTTTTGCTAAGGGGCTTTGAACTTTTTTCCAATAAAACTAAGGCTTCAGCGCTCCTAAAATAGTTCACAAGAGCAGAACAATATCTCTCTCCATTCTTTCTCAGTCTGTCTGTGTCTGCACATCTGTCCTATTCTCCCTCTCTCTCTCTCATTTAGAAATCAGACACACCCCAGCACAGGTGAACTGTGGAACAAGCGGCCAAATCAAAGACGCACCTGTGAAGGTGAATAACATCACCACCGCACCCAGACACACACACAAACACACACACACACACACACACACACACACACACACACAGACTCTGCACATTTAACCCTCAGAGATCTCATTCATCACAGTGAAGATAAAGCAGGTTCTACAACCCCAATTCCAATGAAGTTGTGTAAAATATAAATAAATTTTAAATTTGATGCCTGCAACACGTTCCAAAGATGTTCGGACAGGGTCAACAAAAGACACAGGTGAGTGTCATGACTGGGTATAAAGGGAGCATCCCTGAAATGCTCAGTTGTTCACAAGCAAGGATGGTGCAAGGGTCACCACTTTGTGAACAACTGGGTGAGCAAATAATCCAACAGTTTAAGAACGTTTCTCAACGTGCAATTGCAAGGAATTTAAGGATTTCATCAACTACAGTCCATAATATCATCAAAAGATTCCGAGAATCTGGAGAAATCTCTGCAAGTAAGCGGCAAGGCAGAAAACCAACATTGAATGCCCGTGACCTTCGATCCCTCAGGTGGCACTGCATTAAAAACTGACATCATTCTGTAATGGATATTACCACATGGGCTCAGGAACACTTCAGAAAACCACTGTCAGTGAACTGTTTTTGGAAATCATGGACGTTGTGTCCTCCGGGCCAAAGAGGAAAAGGACTGTCCGGATTGTTATCAGCGCAAAGTTCAAAAGCCAGCATCTCTGATGGTATAGGGGTGTGTTAGTGCCCATGGCATGGGTAACTTGCACATCTAAGGAGACACCATTAATGCTGAAAGGTACATACAGGTTTTGGAGAAACATAGGCTACCATCCAAGCAACGTCTTTTTCAGGGACATCCCTGCTTATTTCAGCAAGACAATGCCAAGCCACATTCTGCACGTGTTACAACAGCGTGGCTTCATAGTAAAAGAGTGCGGGTACTAGACTGGCCTGCCTGCAGTCCAGACCTGCTTCCCATTGAAAATGTGTGGCACATTATGAAGCGCAAAATATGACAATGGAGACCCCAGACTGTTGAGCAACTGCAAGAATGGGAAATAATACCACCTACAAAGCTTCCCACAATTAGTGTCCTCAGTTCCTAAACAATTATTGAGTATTGTTAAAAAGAAAGGTGATATAACACAGTGGTAAACATGCCCCTGTCCCAACTTCTTTGGAACGTGTTACAGGCATCAAATTCAAAATGAGTGAATATTTGCCAAAAACAATACAGTTGATCCATTTGAACATTAAATATATTGTCTTTGTAGTGTATTCAATTGAATATAGGTTGAAAAGGATTTGCAAATCATCGTATTCTGTTATGTTTTACACAAAGTCCCAACTTCACTGGAATTGGGGTTGCACAACTGTATTTCCAAAAAAGCTGCTGTGCAGAATGTAATTAAAAATGCAGTGATACGCAAATCATATAAACCATGTTTTTAAAGGACAATACTACAAAAACAACATACCGAATGCTGAAGCTGAGAAATATTTCTGTTTTCTGAAAGATACACAATATTTCCAAAAGTATTCAGTCACCCATCCAAATCATTGAATTCAGGTGTTCCAATCACTTTCATGGCCGCAGGTGTATAAAATCAAGCCCCTATGCCTGCAGACTGCTTCTACAAACAATAATGAAAGAATGGGTCGCTCTCAGGAGCTCAGTGAATTCCAGCGTGGTACCGTGTTCGGTAGTCCAGTCAGGAAATTTCCTTATTACTAAATATTCCACAGTCAACTCTCAATGGTATTATAACAACAAAGTCGAAGTGATTGGGAATGACAGCAACTCATCCACAAAGTGGTCGGCCACGTAAAATGACAGAGCGATGTCAGCGGATGCTAAGGAGCATAGTGTACAGAGGTTGCCAACTTTCTGCAGAGTCAATCACTACAGACCTCCAAACTTCATGTGGCCTTCAGATCAGCTCAAGAACAGCATAGAGAGCTTCATGGAATGGGTTTCCATGGCCGAGCAGCTGCATCCAAGCCTTACATCACCAAGCGCAATGCAAAGTGCGGAATGCAGTGGTGTAAAGCGCCGCCACTGGAGTCTAGAGCAGTGGAGATGTGTTCTCTGGAGTGACCAATCACGCTTCTCCATCTGGCAATCCAATGGACAAGTCTGGGTTTGATGGTTGCCAGGAGAACGATACTTGTCTGACTGCATTGTGCCAAGTGTAAAGTTTGGTGGAGGGGGATTAAGGTGTGGGGTTGTTGTTCATGAGTTGGGCTCGGCTCCTTAGTTCCAGTGAAAGGAACTCTTAATGCTTCAGCACCAAGAGATTTTGGGTAATTTCATGCTCCCAACGTTGTGGGAACAGTTTGGGGACGGCCCCTTCATGTTCCAACATGGCTGAGCACCAGTGCACAAAGCAAAGTCCATAAAGACATGGATGAGCAAGTTTGGTGAGGAAGAACTTGACTGGCCTTCACAGAGTCCTGACCTCAATCCGATAGAACACCTTTGGGATGACTTAGACGTAGACTGTGAGCCAGGCCTTCTCATCCAACATCAGTGTCTGACCTCACAAATGCGCTTCTGGAAGAACGGTCAAAAATTCCCATAAACACACTCCTAACCCTTGTGGGGACTCTGTAGAGTTGAGGACAGGATTCTGTAGGGTTGAGGACAGGACTCTGCAGGGTTGAGGACAGGACAGGACTCTGCAGGGTTTAAGACAGGACAGGACTCTGCAGGGTTTAGGACAGGACTCTGCAGGGTTTAAGACAGGACAGGACTCTGCAGGGTTTAGGACAGGGCTCTGTAGGGTTTAGGACAGGGCTCTGCAGGATTTAAGACAGGACAGGACTCTGCAGCATTTAGGACAGGACTCTCCAGGGTTTAGAACAGGACAGGGCTCTGCAGGGTTTAAGACAGGGCTCTGCAGGGTTTAGGACAGGACAGGACTCTGCAGGGTTTAAGACGGGACAGGACTCTGCAGGGTTTAAGACAGGACAGGACTCTGCAGGGTTTAGCACAGGACAGGACTCTGCAGGGTTTAGCACAGGACAGGACTCTGCAGGGTTTAAGACAGGACAGGACTCTGCAGGGTTTAGGACAGGGCTCTGCAGGATTTAAGACAGGATAGGACTCTGCAGGGTTTAAGAAAGGGCTCTACAGGGTTTAAGACAGGACAGGACTCTGCAGCATTTAGGACAGGACTCTGCAGGGTTTAGAACAGGACAGGCCTCTGCAGGGTTTAAGACAGGGCTCTGCAGGGTTTAAGATAGGGCTCTGCAGGGTTTAGGACAGGACAGGACTCTGCAGGGTTTAGGACAGGACAGGACTCTGCAGGGTTTAAGACAGGACAGGACTCTGCAGGGTTTAAGACAGGACAGGACTCTGAAGGGTTTAGGACAGGACTCTGAAGGGTTTAGGACAGGACAGGACTCTTCAGGGTTTAGGACAGGACAGGGCTCTGCAGGGTATAAGACAGGGCTCTGCAGGATTTAAGACAGGACAGGAGTTTGCAGGGTTTAGGACAGGACTCTGCAGGGTTTAGGACAGGACTCTGCAGGGTTAAAGACAGGACAGGACTCTGCAGGGTTTAGGACAGGACTCTGAAGGGTTTAGGACAGGACTGATTAGTAAGAATGGCACTAGACTCAGTACTGACCCTGTTAAAGCGCTTGGCCTGGAAAAGGTGTCCATTCACTCTGTACAGCTTCCTCCATCTCCGAGCACCGCGCCGATAGATGGACTCTAGGAGAGAGAAGAGAGAGAGAGAGAGGAGTGAGTGAGAGAACCTCAGAGAATGAGATGGACAGAGTGACCTGTGAACAATGAGAACAATTACTTAAATTCACCCATTTAATACGTACTTCAGCTGAGAGTTTCTATATTACGGGGACAGACGCAGCGTTCTGGGCCTAATTCACACCTAAAGTAACTACAGGAATCATGAAGGAACCATGAAGAACCTGCCAAATTCACAGTGGTGTCTTGCAGGAGGACTAACGCAGCATCAGTCTCTGCTTCTCAAAGATCAAATTAAAGAACTGCAGGACAGAAACAGAAACACGGTCACTGAACTGCAGCATCAAGCAGCTACGCCTCTGTTCTAGAACCTGTTCTCACGAAGAGAGAAGCAGTCAACCGTCTGGATGCCTTTCATGCGGAATTATGAATGATGCACTCGTCCCAGCTTTATCCTATTTACATTCCTGCTTCACACTTTCAAGACTTCTCAGCTCTGCAGCTTCACGCAGACACGAGTAAACGCCAGTCTGTTAACTGTTGTTCTGAAGAAACAGATCAATAATAACCATTTCCATGGTGATGTGGATCATGTTGAGTGTTTGAACAACAGCTATTTTTACTCAGTGACAGGAAACACAGCCGAACCCAGAAGCTCCAGTTCCACATACTGAGCTCCGGGTGTAAAGCGATGAACAATAAAACTGAAGATATTCTCCTGCATGACTCACCAACAAGCACCAGAGGAACCTCTTACTGTCTAACAGTGTTTGTCAGTGTTTATCCATGTTTGTCAGAGCGTTTGTCAGTGCTCATCAGTATTTGTCAGTTTATCTGTTTGTCAGTGTTTATCAGTGTTTGTCACAGTGTTTGTCCATGTTTGTCAGTGTTCATCAGAGTGTTTGTCAGTGTTCATCAGTGTTCGTCAGTGTTTATCAGTGTTCATCAGTGTTTGTGTTTATCAGTGTTTGACAGTGTTTACTAGTGTTTATCAGTATTTGTCACAGCGTTTCAGTGTTCATCAGTATTTTTCAGTGTTTATCCATGTTTGTCAGTGTTTGTCAGAGTGTTTGTCAGTGCTCATCAGTATTTGTCAGTGTTTATTCGTGTTTGTCAGTGTTCATCAGTGTTTATCTATGTTTGTCAGTGATTATCAGTGTTTGTCAGTGTTTCTCACAGTGTTTGTCACAGTGTTCATCAGTATCAGTTCATCAGGCGCGTCACTGCGAGTGACTGAGAGCGTGTCACTGCGAGCGACTGAGAGCGTGTCACTGCAAGCGACTGAGAGCGCATCACTGCGGCAACGTTTTGTGCAATAAGCTTCTAAATTGTCCAAAAGTGGTAAGTACCTGAAATATCATGGCTTCTGCTGGTTGTTTTGTCTGCTCAGAGTGTGGCATGTTTAGTTCAACCCCCTTTTCCGCCTCTAGTGATAATGATAGTGGCTGTGTTTGTGCTAAGTGCCAGCTAGTTAGCTCTCTGGCGGAGAAAGTGGACCAGCTAGAGGTGCGCATCCGGGGGTTATTAAGGGATAGATAGCAAGATTCAGTGTTAGCAGCTCCGGGTGCCCTAGGGAGAGTTAGCACCCCCTCGTCTCCGGCGTTAGAGCCCTTACAGTGGGGCGAATGGGTGATGACTCGGCGGTCTAGCTGGAAAGCTAAGGCTAATGCTAACGCTGAGGCTAAAGCTAGCCCATTGGAACACCACACTCCTCCGATTCGCATGTCAAACAGGTTTGCTCCGCTCAGTGATACATCCACTGTGGAGCCTGTTAAAAGTAGAATGGTTATAGGAGACTCGATTGTCCGACACATGAAATTAGCTACTCCTTTAGGGGCGACAGCAGTAACAGTTTTATCGGGAGCACCGGACATTAGTGGCAACCTTAGACTGTTAGCTGATAAGAGATATTCGAGGATAGTCATTCATGTAGGGGCCAATGATATTTGTCTGCAGCAGTCTGAGATAACTAAGGGTAAGATTAGAGGGGTGATTAAACAGGCCCAGACGATGTCCGATGCCGTAATTTGCTCTGGCCCCATCCCAATGTGGCGTGGCGCAAAAACCTACAGCAGCCTTTCAGTGTTAAACTGCTGGATGTCCAAGTGGTGTTCTGAAAATCAAGTGGGCTTTATGGACAATTGGTTGCGTTTCGAGGGCAAGCCTGGTCTTATAGGTAGGGATGGTGTCAACCCCACACAGGAGGGTGCTGCCTTACTTTCTTGCAGCATAGCTCATAGTCTTTTAGTTAGTCGGCAGAGTAGTGTAAACAGCTGCTGACAGTCCAGAGCCAGGACCAGGCCGCAGACACACAGGCTAAACCAACCGTCTGCGATCCGCCTTGAGGCGTCACCCAAGTTCAACTCTATTGAGACTGTGTCTTTGCCCCGATTTAAAACTAAATTTAATCGTAGAAAAACTCAATCAGCCCATTTAAACAAGCCAATCAATATATATCCGCATTCAGATGATAGCACTAACACCTTAGATATAAAATGTGGACTACTCAATATAAGATCACTAAACTCAAAAGCAGTCATCGTAAATGAAATTATAAGCGATCATAAATTTGACATTTTCTGTCTCACCGAAACATGGGTCAGACCAGATGAATATTCAGCTTTAAATGAAGCCACCCCTGTAGGCTATAATTATGCACATAGGCCAAGATTATCAGGCAAGGGAGGTTTAGTCTGTGTAATCTACCAAAATACTCTAGATATTAGTCAGAAACAATGTGACACTTTCACTTCCTTTGAAGTCCTTTCCATTCACATTACAAATACGGTCACAAAAAAGAACGCATTTTCATTATTTAACATTTACAAGCCACCAGGGCCATACTCTGAATGTTCATCAATATTTGTCAGTGTTCATCAATATTTGTCAGTGTTTATCAGTGTGTTTATCAGTGTTTGTCAGTGTTTGTAAGTGTTTGTGTTTATCAGTATTTATCAGTGTCTTTATCAGTGTTTATCAGAGTGTTTGTCAGTGTTTATCAGTGTTTGTCACAGTGTTTGTAAGTGTTTATCAGTGTTTGTCAGTGTGTTTATCAGTGTTTGTCAGTGTTCATCAGTATTTGTCAGTGTGTTATCAGTGTTTATCACAGTGTTTGTGTTTATCAGTGTTTATCAGAATGTTTGTCAGTGTTTATCCGTGTTTGTCAGTGTTTGTGTTCATCAGTGTTTGTCAATGTGTTCCTCAGTGCGTTTATCAGTGTTTATCAGAGTGTTTGTCACAGTGTTTGTGTTCATCAGTGTTCATCACAGTGTTTGTCAGTGTTTATCCGTGTTTGTCACAGTGTTTGTGTTTATCAGTGTTTGTCAGTGTTTGAGTTTATCTGTGTTTATCAGTGTTTGGCAGTGTTTGGCAGCGTATTTATCAGTTCTTATCAGTATTTGACAGTTTATCCATGTTTGTCAATGTTTGTCAGAGTGTTTATCAGTTCTTATCAGTATTTGTCAGTTTGTCAGTTTATCCGTGTTTGTCAGTGTTTATCAGTATTTGTCATTGTTCATCAGTATTTGTCACAGTTTGTGAGTGTTTATCAGTGGTTATCAGTTGGTCAGTTTTTATCACAGTGTTTCTCAGTGTTTGTCAGTGTCAGTGTTTATTACAGTGTTTATTATTATTTTTTCTGTAAAGCTCTGTTGTACCGACCTGCTTTATAAATTAATTTAAGCTTTTCTCTGGATTCGCTCTGAAGATGCACATCTGTGGCTAGTGTTAGCATGCGTTAGCAATGTAGCAAAAGACAAAAGCAAAGCTGCTCTTCTCTGTTCTGATAACAGCCCCAATCATCCAACCCCCGCCCCAAACTCCCACCAATCCCACAATGCTCTTCGGCTGATCCTGTGGAGGGCACACAGGGTGAGGCACTGATTCAATTCCGCGCTGTTGCCATGGCAACACCGGCTCTCCCTCACTCGTTAGCCAGAATCACCAGATGCCAGCTCAGCTCCTCTCTCTCACACACTCACACACAGATATATACACACAAATATACACAGACAGACACACACACAGAGACACACGTATCTGCATATAAATAATATAAAAGAAAAATATAAAACACTAAAGAGAATAAAGCGCTAAACAGATCAGCCAGACAGCCGGGCAGACAGGCAGCCGGACAACCAGAATCTCCTCAAATAAATGGCTCTTATTCTTCAAAAATGAGTAGGAGCTCAGGTCAGCGCCAGACTCTGATTATGATCAGAATCGTTATGTCTATAATCAGAACTGATACAGAAGCTCTATTCTAATAATGCCTTAACATTACTGCTGCTGTTTTGCTGTGACTTTAATCCCTCACAAACCACCATATCAGTACAAATAATCCAAAATTATACTAGTACTGTGCTAGAAAACACAAAAACAATCCCAGATTATTTTAATCCTGCATTATAAAAGACAAATAATCTCAGGTTTAATTAATCTTTTGAACTGAAGACGGGGAGAGAGAAAGGAGACAGAGAGAGAAACAGAGAGAGAGAGGGGGAGAGAGAAAGAGAGACACAGAGAGGGAGAGGAAGGGAGAGAGGGGGAGTGGGGGAGAGAGGGAAAGAGAAGGTGACAGAGGGAGAAAAGGGGTGAGAGGAAGAGAGAGAGGGGAGAGGTGGAGAGAAGGGGGAGGGAGGGGAGAGGGGGGAGAGAGGGGGAGGGAGGGGAGAGAGACAGAGAGACAGAGAGACAAACAGAGAAAGAGACAGAAAGAGAGAGGGAGAGGGAGAGGGAGGGGGAGAGAGGAGGAGAGAGAAACAGAGACAGAGAAAAACAGAGAGAGGGAGAGCAGGAGAGAGGCAGAGAGGGGGAGAGAGAGGGAGAGAGAGGGAGAGAAAGGGAGAGGGGGAAGAGAGAGGGAAAGAGATGGAAAAAGAGGGTGACAAAGGGAGAGAGGGGGTGAGAGAGAGGAAGAGAGAGGGGGACAGGTGGGAAAGGGGGAGAGAGGGAGACAGAGGGGGTGAAAGGGAGAGAGAGGGAGAGAGGGGGGAGAGAAAGGGGGGAGAGAGGGGGAGAAAGGGGAGGGCAGGGGAGAGAGGGAGATAGAGGGAGAGAGAGGGGGAGAGGGGTGAGAGGGAAGAAGAGAGAGGGTGAGAGAGGAGGAGAAAGAGGGGGAGAGAGGGGGATGACAGAGGGAGAGAGAGGGGGGAGAGCGGCGGAGAGCGGGGGTGACAGAGGGAGAGAGGGGGTGAAGAAGAGGAAGAGAGAGAGGGAGAGAGAAGGACGGGGAGAGAGGGGGAGAATGGGGAGGGGAGGAGAGAGGGAGAGAGGGAGAGAGAGGGGGAGAGGGGTGAGAGGGAAGAAGAGAGAGGGTGAGAGAGGAGGAGAAAGAGGGGGAGAGAGGGGGATGACAGAGGGAGAGAGAGGGGGGAGAGCGGCGGAGAGAGACAGAGAGACAGAGAGACAAACAGAGAAAGAGACAGAAAGAGAGAGGGAGAGGGAGAGGGAGGGGGAGAGAGGAGGAGAGAGAAACAGAGACAGAGAAAAACAGAGAGAGGGAGAGCAGGAGAGAGGCAGAGAGGGGGAGAGAGAGGGAGAGAGAGGGAGAGAAAGGGAGAGGGGGAAGAGAGAGGGAAAGAGATGGAAAAAGAGGGTGACAAAGGGAGAGAGGGGGTGAGAGAGAGGAAGAGAGAGGGGGACAGGTGGGAAAGGGGGAGAGAGGGAGACAGAGGGGGTGAAAGGGAGAGAGAGGGAGAGAGGGGGGAGAGAAAGGGGGGAGAGAGGGGGAGAAAGGGGAGGGCAGGGGAGAGAGGGAGATAGAGGGAGAGAGAGGGGGAGAGGGGTGAGAGGGAAGAAGAGAGAGGGTGAGAGAGGAGGAGAAAGAGGGGGAGAGAGGGGGATGACAGAGGGAGAGAGAGGGGGGAGAGCGGCGGAGAGCGGGGGTGACAGAGGGAGAGAGGGGGTGAAGAAGAGGAAGAGAGAGAGGAAGAGAAAGGGGGAGAGAGGGGGAGAGAGTGGGTGAGAGAGAGGAAGAGAGAGAGGGAGAGAGGGGGTGACAGGGAGAGAGGGGGTGAGAAAGAGGAAGAGAGAGGGGGAGAGAGGGGAGAAAGGGGGGGAGAGAGGGAGAAGAGGGAGAGAGGGTGACAGAGGGAGAGAGAGGGGGACAGAAGGGTAGAGAGAGGAAGAGAGAGGGGGAGAAAGGGGGGTAGAGAGAGGGGGTGAGAGAGAGGAAGAGAGAGCGGGAGAGATGGGGAGAAAGGGGGGAGAGAGGGAGAGAGAGGTTGACAGAGGGAGAGAGAGGGGGAGAGAGGGGGTGAAAGGGAGAGAGAGGGAGAGAGGGAGAGAGGGGGAAAGAGGGAGAGAGAGGGAGAGTGAGGGGGTGAGAGAGAGGGGGAGAGAGAGGAAGAGAGAGAAGTAGAGAGGGGGTGACAGAGGGAGAGAGGGGGTGAGAAAGAGAAAGAGAGGGAGGGAGGGGTGACAGAGGAAGAGAGAGAGCGAGAGAGGGGAGAGGGGGATGAGGGGAGAGAGGAAGAGAGAAAGAAAGAAACAGAGAGGGTGAGGGGGAGAGAGAGAGGGGGATAGAAGGGGAGAAATGGGGAGAGCGGGTGACAGAGGTATAGAGGGGGAGAGAAGAGAGGGAGAGAGAGGGGGAGAGGGAGAGAGGGAGGGGGAGAGAGGGGGAAAGACGGGGAGAGGGGGAGGGAGGGGTGAGAGGGAGAGAGGGGGAGAGAGGGAGGGATAGGGTGACAGAGGGAGAGAGGGGGAGAGATGGAGAGAGGGGGAAAGGGAAAGAGGGAGGGAGGGGGTGACATAGGGAGAGAGGGGGATGAGGGGGGAGAGGAAGAGAGAAAGAAAGAAAAAGAGAGGGTGAGGGGGAGAGAGAGGGGGATAGAGGGGGAGAAACGGGGAGAGGGGGTGACAGAGGTAGAGAAGGGGGAGAGGGGAAAAGGGGGAGAGGGGGAGGGGGAGAGAGAGGAAGAGAGAGAAGTAGAGAGGGGGTGACAGAGGGAGAGAGGTGGTGAGAAAGAGAAAGACAGGGAGGGAGGGGTGACAGAGGAAGAGAGAGAGCGAGAGAGGGGAGAGGGGGATGAGGGGGGAGAGGAAGAGAGAAAGAAAGAAACAGAGAGGGTGAGGGGGAGAGAGAGAGGGGGATAGAGGGGGAGAAATGGGGAGAGGGGGTGACAGAGGTAGAGAGGGGGAGAGAAGAGGAGAGGGAGAGAGAGGGGGAGAGGGAGAGAGGGAGGGGGAGAGAGGGGGAAAGACGGGGAGAGGGGGAGGGAGGGGGAAAAGCAGAGAGGGAGGGGGAGAGAGGGGGAAAGACGGTGAGAGGGGGAGGGAGGGGGAAAAGCAGAGAGGGAGGGGGAGAGAGGGGGAAAGACGGGGAGAGGGGGAGGGAGGGGTGAGAGGGAGAGAGGGGGAGAGAGGGAGGGAGAGGGTGACAGAGGGAGAGAGGGGGAGAGATGGAGAGAGGGGGAAAGGGAAAGAGGGAGGGAGGGGGTGACATAGGGAGAGAGGGGGAGAGAGGGGGAGAGAATGGGAGAGGGATCGAGAGGGGGAGAGAGGGGGAGAGAGGGGGAGAGAGGGGAGAGGGAGAGAGAGGAGGAGAGGGAGAGAGGGAGGGGGAGGGAGGGGTGAGAGGGAGAGAGGGGGAGAGAGGGAGGGAGAGGGTGACAGAGGGAGAGAGGGGGAGAGATGGAAAGAGGGGGAGAGAGGGAAAGAGGGAGTGAGGGGGTGACATAGGGAGAGAGGGGGAGAGAATGGGAGAGGGATCGAGAGGGGGAGAGAGGGAGGGAGAGGGTGACAGAGGGAGAGAGGGGGAGAGATGGAGAGAGAGGGGGAGAGGGAGAGAGGGAGGGGGAGAGAGGGGGAAAGACGGGGAGAGGGGGAGGGAGGGGGAAAAGCAGAGAGGGAGGGGGAGAGAGGGGGAAAGACGGGGAGAGGGGGAGGGAGGGGTGAGAGGGAGAGAGGGGGAGAGAGGGAGGGAGAGGGTGACAGAGGGAGAGAGGGGGAGAGATGGAGAGAGGGGGAAAGGGAAAGAGGGAGGGAGGGGGTGACATAGGGAGAGAGGGAGAGGGAGAGAGGGAGGGGGAGGGAGGGGTGAGAGGGAGAGAGGGGGAGAGAGGGAGGGAGAGGGTGACAGAGGGAGAGAGGGGGAGAGATGGAAAGAGGGGGAGAGAGGGAAAGAGGGAGTGAGGGGGTGACATAGGGAGAGAGGGGGAGAGAATGGGAGAGGGATCGAGAGGGGGAGAGAGGGAGGGAGAGGGTGACAGAGGGAGAGAGGGGGAGAGATGGAGAGAGAGGGGGAGAGGGAGAGAGGGAGGGGGAGAGAGGGGGAAAGACGGGGAGAGGGGGAGGGAGGGGGAAAAGCAGAGAGGGAGGGGGAGAGAGGGGGAAAGACGGGGAGAGGGGGAGGGAGGGGTGAGAGGGAGAGAGGGGGAGAGAGGGAGGGAGAGGGTGACAGAGGGAGAGAGGGGGAGAGATGGAGAGAGGGGGAAAGGGAAAGAGGGAGGGAGGGGGTGACATAGGGAGAGAGGGGGAGAGAGAATGGGAGAGGGATCGAGAGGGGGAGAGAGGGGGAGATAGGGGAGAGGGAGAGAGAGGAGGAGAGGGAGAGAGGGAGGGGGAGGGAGGGGTGAGAGGGAGAGAGGGGGAGAGAGGGAGGGAGAGGGTGACAGAGGGAGAGAGGGGGAGAGATGGAAAGAGGGGGAGAGAGGGAAAGAGGGAGTGAGGGGGTGACATAGGGAGAGAGGGGGAGAGAATGGGAGAGGGATTGAGAGGGGGAGAGAGGGAGGGAGAGGGTGACAGAGGGAGAGAGGGGGAGAGATTGAGAGAGGGGGAGAGAGGGAAAGAGGGAGTGAGGGGGTGACATAGGGAGAGAGGGGGAGAGAATGGGAGAGGGATCGAGAGGGGGAGAGAAGGTGAGATGGGGAGAGGGAGAGAGAGGAGGAGAGGGAGAGAGGGAGGGGAGAGAGGGTGAGAGAGAGAGGGGGAGAGGAAGAGAGAGGGGGAGAGGAAGAGAGAGGGGGAGAGACGGGGAGAGAAGGAGACATAGGGGAGAGGGAGAGAGAAGGGGAGAGGGAGAGAGAGGGGGAAAGGCAGAGAGGGAAGGGGGAGAGAGGGAAAGAGGGAGTGAGGGGGTGACATAGGGAGAGAGGGGGATGAGGGGGGAGAGGAAGAGAGAAAGAAAGAAACAGAAAGGGTGAGGGGGAGAGAAAGAGGGGGATAGAGGGGGAGATACGGGGAGAGGGGGTGACAGAGGTAGAGAGGGGGGAGAGGGGAAAAGGGGGAGAGGGGGAGGGGAAGAGAGAGAAGTAGAAAGGGGTAACAGAGGGAGAGAGGGGGTGAGAAAGAGAAAGACAGGAAGGGAGGGGTGACAGAGGAATAGAGAGAGCGAGAGAGGGGAGAGGGGGATGAGGGGGGAGAGGAAGAGAGAAAGAAAGAAACAGAGGGTGAGGGGGAGAGAGAGAGGGGGATAGAGGGGGAGAAATGGGGAGAGGGGGTGACAGAGGTAGAGAGGGGGAGAGAAGAGGAGAGGGAGAGAGAGGGGGAGAGGGAGAGAGGGAGGGGGAGAGAGGGAAAGAGGGAGGGAGGGGGTGACATAGGGAGAGAGGGGGAGAGAATGGGAGAGGGATCGAGAGGGGGAGAGAAGGTGAGATGGGGAGAGGGAGAGAGAGGAGGAGAGGGAGAGAGGGAGGGGAGAGAGGGTGAGAGAGAGAGGGGGAGAGGAAGAGAGAGGGGGAGAGGAAGAGAGAGGGGGAGAGACGGGGAGAGAAGGAGACATAGGGGAGAGGGAGAGAGAAGGGGAGAGGGAGAGAGAGGGGGAAAGGCAGAGAGGGAAGGGGGAGAGAGGGAAAGAGGGAGTGAGGGGGTGACATAGGGAGAGAGGGGGATGAGGGGGGAGAGGAAGAGAGAAAGAAAGAAACAGAAAGGGTGAGGGGGAGAGAAAGAGGGGGATAGAGGGGGAGATACGGGGAGAGGGGGTGACAGAGGTAGAGAGGGGGGAGAGGGGAAAAGGGGGAGAGGGGGAGGGGAAGAGAGAGAAGTAGAAAGGGGTGACAGAGGGAGAGAGGGGGTGAGAAAGAGAAAGACAGGAAGGGAGGGGTGACAGAGGAATAGAGAGAGCGAGAGAGGGGAGAGGGGGATGAGGGGGGAGAGGAAGAGAGAAAGAAAGAAACAGAGGGTGAGGGGGAGAGAGAGAGGGGGATAGAGGGGGAGAAATGGGGAGAGGGGGTGACAGAGGTAGAGAGGGGGAGAGAAGAGGAGAGGGAGAGAGAGGGGGAGAGGGAGAGAGGGAGGGGGAGAGAGGGGGAAAGACGGGGAGAGGGGGAGAGATAGAGGGGGATAGAGGGGGAGAAATGGGGAGAGGGGGTGACAGAGGTAGAGAGGGGGAGAGAAGAGGAGAGGGAGAGAGAGGGGGAAAGACGGGGAGAGGGGGAGGGGGAGAGAGGGGGAAAGACGGGGAGAGGGGGAGGGAGGGGTGAGAGGGAGAGAGGGGGAGAGAGGGAGGGAGAGGGTGACAGAGGGAGAGAGGGGGAGAGATGGAGAGAGAGGGGGAGAGAGGGAAAGAGGGAGTGAGGGGGTGACATAGGGAGAGAGGGGGAGAGAATGGGAGAGGGATCGAGAGGGGGAGAGAAGGTGAGATGGGGAGAGGGAGAGAGAGGAGGAGAGAAGGTGAGATGGGGAGAGGGAGAGAGAGGAGGAGAGGGAGAGAGGGAGGGGAGAGAGGGTGAGAGAGAGGGGGAGAGGAAGAGAGAGGGGGAGAGACGGGGAGAGAAGGAGACATAGGGGAGAGGGAGAGAGAAGGGGAGAGGGAGAGAGAGGGGGAGAGGGAGAGAGGGAGGGGAGAGAGGGTGAGAGAGAGGGGGAGAGGAAGAGAGAGGGGGAGAGACGGGGAGAGAAGGAGACATAGGGGAGAGGGAGAGAGAAGGGGAGAGGGAGAGAGAGGGGGAAAGGCAGAGAGGGAAGGGGGAGAGAGGGAAAGAGGGAGTGAGGGGGTGACATAGGGAGAGAGGGGGAGAGAATGGGAGAGGGATCGAGAGGGGGAGAGAAGGTGAGATGGGGAGAGGGAGAGAGAGGAGGAGAGGGAGAGAGGGAGGGGAGAGAGGGTGAGAGAGAGGGGGAGAGGGAAAGAGGGAGGGAGGGGGTGACATAGGGAGAGAGGGGGATGAGGGGGGAGAGGAAGAGAGAAAGAAAGAAACAGAGAGGGTGAGGGGGAGAGAGAGAGGGGGATAGAGGGGGAGAAACGGGGAGAGGGGGTGACAGAGGTAGAGAGGGGGGAGAGGGGAAAAGGGGGAGAGGGGGAGGGGGAGGGGGAGAGAGAGGAAGAGAGAGAAGTAGAGAGGGGGTGACAGAGGGAGAGAGGGGGTGAGAAAGAGAAAGACAGGGAGGGAGGGGTGACAGAGGAAGAGAGCGAGCGAGAGAGGGGAGAGGGGGATGAGGGGGGAGAGGAAGAGAGAAAAAAAGAAACAGAGAGGGTGAGGGGGAGAGAGAGAGGGGGATAGAGGGGGAGAAATGGGGAGAGGGGGTGACAGAGGTAGAGAGGGGGAGAGAAGAGGAGAGGGAGAGAGAGGGGGAGAGGGAGAGAGGGAGGGGGAGAGAGGGGGAAAGACGGGGAGAGGGGGAGGGAGGGGGAAAAGCAGAGAGGGAGGGGGAGAGAGGGGGAAAGACGGGGAGAGGGGGAGGGAGGGGTGAGAGGGAGAGAGGGGGAGAGAGGGAGGGAGAGGGTGACAGAGGGAGAGAGGGGGAGAGATGGAGAGAGGGGGAAAGGGAAAGAGGGAGGGAGGGGGTGACATAGGGAGAGAGGGGGAGAGAATGGGAGAGGGATCGAGAGGGGGAGAGAGGGGGAGAGAGGGGAGAGGGAGAGAGAGGAGGAGAGGGAGAGAGGGAGGGGGAGGGAGGGTTGAGAGGGAGAGAGGGGGAGAGAGGGAGGGAGAGGGTGACAGAGGGAGAGAGGGGGAGAGATGGAAAGAGGGGGAGAGAGGGAAAGAGGGAGTGAGGGAGTGACATAGGGAGAGAATGGGAGAGAATGGGAGAGGGATCGAGAGGGGGAGAGAGGGAGGGAGAGGGTGACAGAGGGAGAGAGGGGGAGAGATTGAGAGAGGGGGAGAGAGGGAAAGAGGGAGTGAGGGGGTGACATAGGGAGAGAGGGGGAGAGAATGGGAGAGGGATCGAGAGGGGGAGAGAAGGTGAGATGGGGAGAGGGAGAGAGAGGAGGAGAGGGGGAGAGAAGGTGAGATGGGGAGAGGGAGAGAGAGGAGGAGAGGGAGAGAGGGAGGGGAGAGAGGGTGAGAGAGAGGGGGAGAGGAAGAGAGAGGGGGAGAAGAAGAGAGAGGGGGAGAGACGGGTTAGAGAAGGAGACATAGGGTAGAGGGAGAGAGAAGGGGAGAGGGAGAGAGAGGGGGAAAGGCAGAGAGGGAAGGGGGAGAGAGGGAAAGAGGGAGTGAGGGGGTGACATAGGGAGAGAGGGGGAGAGAATGGGAGAGGGATCGAGAGGGGGAGAGAAGGTGAGATGGGGAGAGGGAGAGAGAGGAGGAGAGGGAGAGAGGGAGGGGAGAGAGGGTGAGAGAGAGGGGGAGAGGAAGAGAGAGGGGGGAGAGAGGGGGAGAGATGGAGAGAGGGGGAGAGAGGGAAAGAGGGAGGGAGGGGGTGACATAGGGAGAGAGGGGGAGAGAATGGGAGAGGGATCGAGAGGGGGAGAGAAGGCGAAATGGTGAGAGGGAGAGAGAGGAGGAGAGGGAGAGAGGGAGGGGAGAGAGGGGGAGAGAGGGAGGGGGGCGAGAGAGAGGGGGAGAGGAAGAGAGAGAGGGGAGAGAGGGGGGGAGAAGGAGACATAGGGGAGAGGGAGAGAGGGGGGGAGAGGGACAGAGGGAGGGGGAGAGAGGGGGAAAATGAGGGAGGGGAGGGCAGAGAGGGAGAGAGAGGAAGAGAGAGGGGGAGAGAGGGGGAAAGGCAGAGAGGGAAGGGGGAGAGAGGGAAAGAGGGAGTGAGGGGGTGACATAGGGAGAGAGGGGGAGAGAATGGGAGAGGGATCGAGAGGGGGAGAGAAGGTGAGATGGGGAGAGGGAGAGAGAGGAGGAGAGGGAGAGAGGGAGGGGAGAGAGGGTGAGAGAGAGGGGGAGAGGAAGAGAGAGGGGGGAGAGAGGGGGAGAGATGGAGAGAGGGGGAGAGAGGGAAAGAGGGAGGGAGGGGGTGACATAGGGAGAGAGGGGGAGAGAATGGGAGAGGGATCGAGAGGGGGAGAGAAGGCGAAATGGTGAGAGGGAGAGAGAGGAGGAGAGGGAGAGAGGGAGGGGAGAGAGGGGGAGAGAGGGAGGGGGGCGAGAGAGAGGGGGAGAGGAAGAGAGAGAGGGGAGAGACGGGGAGAGAAGGAGACATAGGGGAGAGGGAGAGAGGGGGGGAGAGGGACAGAGGGAGGGGGAGAGAGGGGGAAAATGAGGGAGGGGAGGGCAGAGAGGGAGAGAGAGGAAGAGAGAGAGGGGGAGAGAGGGAGGGGAGAGAGGGTGAGAGAGAGGGGGAGAGGAAGAGAGAGGGGGAGAAGAAGAGAGAGGGGGAGAGACGGGTTAGAGAAGGAGACATAGGGGAGAGGGAGAGAGAAGGGGAGAGGGAGAGAGAGGGGGAAAGGCAGAGAGGGAAGGGGGAGAGAGGGAAAGAGGGAGTGAGGGGGTGACATAGGGAGAGAGGGGGAGAGAATGGGAGAGGGATCGAGAGGGGGAGAGAAGGTGAGATGGGGAGAGGGAGAGAGAGGAGGAGAGGGAGAGAGGGAGGGGAGAGAGGGTGAGAGAGAGGGGGAGAGGAAGAGAGAGGGGGGAGAGAGGGGGAGAGATGGAGAGAGGGGGAGAGAGGGAAAGAGGGAGGGAGGGGGTGACATAGGGAGAGAGGGGGAGAGAGAGGAGGAGAGGGAGAGAGGGAGGGGAGAGAGGGGGAGAGAGGGGGAGAGAGGGAGGGGGGCGAGAGAGAGGGGGAGAGACAGAGAGAGGGAGAGAGGGGAGAGAGGGTGAGAGACAGAGAGAGGGAGAGAGGGGAGAGAGGGTGAGAGGGAGAGAGGGTGAGAGGGAGGGGGAGAGGAAGAGAGAGAGGGGAGAGACGGGGAGAGAAGGAGACATAGGGGAGAGGGAGAGAGAGGGGGAGAGGGGGAGAGGGACAGAGGGAGGGGGAGAGAGGGGGAAAATGAGGGATGGGAGGGCAGAGAGGGAGAGAGAGGAAGAGAGAGAGGGGGAGAGAGGGAGGGGAGAGAGGGTGAGAGAGGGGGAGAGGAAGAGAGAGGGGGAGAAGAAGAGAGAGGGGGAGAGACGGGTTAGAGAAGGAGACATAGGGGAGAGGGAGAGAGAAGGGGAGAGGGAGAGAGAGGGGGAAAGGCAGAGAGGGAAGGGGGAGAGAGGGAAAGAGGGAGGGAGGGGGTGACATAGGGAGAGAGGGGGAGAGAGAGGGGGAGAAAGAGGAAGAGAGAGGGAGAGAGGGGAGAGAGGGGGACAGGTGGAGAGAGGGGGAAGGGGGGACAAAGAGAGACAGAGAGAGAGAGGGAGAGAGGGGGAGAGAGGGTGAGAGGGAGAGAGGGAGGGGGAGAGAGGGGGAAAATGAGGGAGGGGAGGGCAGAGAGGGAGAGAGAGGAAGAGAGAGGGAGAGAGGGAGAGAGAGGGAGAGAGGGGGAGAAAGGCGGAGAGGGGGGAGAGGAGGAGAGAGGGGGAGAGAGGGGAAGAGGGAGAGAGAGAGGGGGAGAAAGAGGAAGAGAGAGAGGGAAACAGAGAGAAACAGAGAGAGAGAAAGGGAGAGGGGGAGAGAGGGAGAAGAAGGGGGGAGAGACAAACAGAGACAGAGAGTGGGAGAGGGGGGGGAGGGAGAGAGGGGGAGAGAGGGGGAGAGGGAGAGAGAAGGAGAGAGGGGAGAGGGGAAGGGGAAGAGAATATTAATCTGATATTAATATTAATGCACATTGTGTATTATATTTACACATTGTGTACCGGGAAAACCCTCCCGGTACAATGGAAACTCCTCCCAGTACAACCGAAAGCCCTCCCCACGCAGCATGTCCCTGGATGTGTGATCAGTGTCGGGAGGAAGATGATCCGTCTCACACGGTTGGGGATGAAATGAAACTTGCTAAATAGTGAGCTGGACAGACGGTGACTCTCTGTTGGACAGACAGTGTCACTGAGCTGGACAGACAGTACAGGACAAAACACACAGCAGACGACTCACTGGAACCGAACAACACCGGGTTAAATATTTAAACAGTTCTCAGAGAACAGCTTCCAAACAACACTGCAGCGCAACGAGCTGATCGGCAAATTCCATCCCACAGCAACCGGATTTCAGCCTCACTAACCGGAGACGCATTCCACTGCCGAGGCTAAAATCTCATCAGGACACAATCCAGATACTGGAAAGTGTCCAGGAGTAAACGGAGTAAAAATAGTAAAATAGTAATAAAAGGAGTAAAATAGTCTCTGATATTGATGAAGGTGATGCACAACCCCAATTCCAATGAAGTTGGGATGTTGTGTAAAACATAAATAAAAACAGATTACAATGATTTGCAAATCCTTTTCAACCTATATTCAATTGAATACAATACAAATACAAGATATTTTGAATTTGATGCCTGCAACACGTTCCAAAGAAGTTGGGACAGGGGCAACAAAAGACTGGGAAAGTTGAGGAATGTTCAAAAAACATCTGTTTGGAATATTCCATAGGTGAACAGGTTAATTGGAAACAAATGAGTGTCATGACTGGGTATAAAGGGAGCATCCCTGAAAGGCTCAGTTGTTTCAACTCAATGTTTCTCAATGTGCAATTGCAAGGAATTTAGGGGTTTCATCATCTACAGTCCATAATATCATCAAAAGATTCAGAGAATCTGGAGAAATCTCTGCAAGTAAGCAGCCAGGCAGACAACCAACATTGAAAGTCTGTGACCTTCGATCCCTCAGGTGTCACTGCATTAAAAACCAACATCATTCTGTAATAGATATTCCCACATGGGCTCAGGAACATTTCAGAAAACCATTGTCAGTGAACACAGTTCGTCGCTCCATCTACAGGTGCAAGTTAAAACTCTGCCATGTAAAGCAAAAACCATGCCCAAGCTCATCTGAGATGGACTGACGCAAAGTGGAAAAGTGTCTTGTGGTCTGATGAGTCCACATTTCAAATTGTTTTTGGAAATCATGGACGTCGTGTCCTCCAGGCCAAAGAGGAAAAGGACTGTCCGGATTGTTATCAGCGCAAAGTTCAAAAGCCAGCATCTCTGATGGTGTGGGAGTGTGTTAGTGCCCATGGAATGGGTAACTGGCACATCTGTGAAGGCACCATTAATGCTGAAAGGTACATACCGGTTTTGGAGCAACATATGCTGCCATCCAAGCAACGTCTTTTTCAGGGACGTCCCTGCTTATTTCAGCAAGACAATGCCACATCACATACTACACGTGTTACAACAATGTGGCTTCATAGAAAAAGAGTGCGGGTACTAGACTGGCCTGCCTGCAGTCCAGACCTGTCTCCCATTGAAAATGTGTGGCACATTATGAAGCACAAAATACGACAACAGACACCCCGGACTGTTGAGCAACTGAAGTTGTACATCAAGCAAGAATGGGAAAGAATTGCACCTTCAAAGCTTCCCAAATGCTTATTGACTGTTGTTAAAAGGAAAGGTGATGTAACACAGTGGTAAACATGCCCCTGTCCCAACTTCTTTGGAACGTGTTGCAGACATCAAATTCAAAATGAGTGAATATTTGCAAAAAACATTAAAGTTTATCCATTTGAATATTTGTAGTGTATTCAATTGAATATAAATTGAAAAGGATTTGCAAATCATCGTATTCTGTTTTTATTTATGATTTACACAATGTCCCAACTTCATTGGAATTGGGGTTGTAAATGTACTAACAGTCTGAAGGAGGAACTTCACAAGTTAATGGCACCAATAACATAGAACCCTATCAGGGCAGTAGCATGCAGGCCGCGTACGAACTGCCCCAGTTTACCGATCTCAGCTCTGCAGATCCTCACTGAGCGGCTCGGACTCTAATCTTAGCTACTCACTCCGGGGACAGAGAGCGGCGTGTTTCAGGTGGAGGTGTCCACAGAAACTGAAGGTCAGGGCTCCGTAAGCAGGTCAATGAGGAACAGAACGAGACCGTGAGATGTTCCTCCACACGTGACAGAAACAATGCTGCAAATGAACATCAGTGAGGAAGATTCCACAGAAGAACGTTGTACTGATCTTTATTTACCGAGTTCAGGGAGTCATGTGAGGGGACCAACACTGCGGTAACGCAGGAGGAATGCAGAACATTGTCACAGCACCAACATCTAACCACACTGTGGGCTCAGTAACTACTCTATGCCACCTTGTGTTCAATTTAAAATAATTTAAATTACCTGTAGGACTGAACGTTATTATGTATTCTACTAAATTCCTAAACACAAGTTAACTGTCCTTTGATTTGTCATTGGGAACAAAGTTGCCTTCTGAAGATCATCATCACTTTATATGAGATCAAACACTGTGTGCCCTTCGCCTCTCTCTCACGGCCCATCGGTACTCTCTGATGGCCTGTTAGCTATAATTTAGCATGTTTAGCCAGTTCTCTCTTAGTCTGGTTGTTAGGAAATAAATTGTCAGCTCAGTTTAAACAAAACCAGAAACAAGTCAGCTGCTGTGAGGCGGTCACAGATGTGTGTGAAATACTTGGTACACAACAGCTTTAAATGCGGTGCAGCAAAGCAGATTTCAGAACCAGAACCGCACGAAAGTTTTAGCACCATGCTAACTCTGTAATGGTTGTAAGCTTAGGTTACTTTTTAGCTGTATTAGCCTCGGGGCTCCCCTGCTAAGACTGAAAAAGCAACATCAGACACCAAATATGCCTCAGCTAACTGATCACATTGGGGCGTGTATGTGGTGGGGGGGGTCACACGCCACATAAAACGCCTTATTAATGGATGAACCCTGGACGAGGAGCTGTACCGAGACCAGCTGATCAGAGCATTGTGATTAACTGAAGAATAAAGAAATCCTGATTAGCAGTAGTGAAACATCAGATTCTGTTATTGATCCGATTCTGTATCTGAGATCAGGTTCTCTCAGTGTTTAATCTCCTTTCTCCTCAGACAGACCCAGAGTGAGAATCTCCTCAACCATTCCTGACCTCCACCCCCACAACATCACTGTGGAAAGAGAGAGAGAGAGAGAATTATTGGATTATTCCAATTTTCTCTTCCTCTGTCTCTCATCTGGCTCCAGCAGCAGCACTCAGACCAGTCTTTCAGGCCAACTTGATGAGGCGCACCCTCGAAATAACACCAACACCTCTAACACCTCCAGAATAAACCCAAAACATCACCAACACCAGCACTAACACCTCTAGAATAAACCCAAAACAACACCAACACCAACACCCCTAGAAAATACTCAAAATAACACTAACACCAACACCTCCAGAAAAAAAAACCCCACCAAAACCAGCACCAACATCTCTAGAATATATTCAAAATAACACCAACACCAGCATCAACATCTCTAGAATATACTCAAAATAACACCAACACCAGCATCATCACCTCTAGAATAAACCCAACACCTCCAGAATAAACCCAAAATAACACCAACACCAGCACCAAAACTCCTAGAAAATACTCAAAATAACACTAAACACCAACACCTCTAGAATAAACCCCACAGCTCCAGAATAAACCCAAAATAACACCACCACCAACACCTCTAGAATAAACCCAAAATAACACCAACACCAACACCAGCACCAACGCCTCTAGAATAAACCCTAAACAACACCAACACCGCCAACAACACCTCTAGAACATACTCAAAATAACACCAACACCAGCACCAACATGTCTACAATATACACAAAATAACACCAATACCAGCACCACTAGAATACACCCAATATAACACCTCTAAAATAAGCCAAACACCTCCAGAATAAACCCAAAATAACACCAACACCAGCATCAACACCTCTAGAATAAACCCAAAATAACACCATCAGCACCAATACCTCCAGAATATACTCATAATAACACCAAAACCAGCATCATCATTTCTAGAATAAACCCAACACCACCCGAATAAACCCAAAATAACACCAACACCAGCATCAACACCTCTAGAATATACTCAAAATAACACCAACACCAGCACCAACACCTCTAGAATATACTCACAATAACACCAGCACAAACACCCCTAGAACAAACCCAACACTGCTAGAATAAACCCAAAATAACACCAACACCAGCATAAACACCTCTAGAATGAACCCAAAATAACAACACCACCAACACCTCTAGAATATACTCAAAATAACACCAGCACCAAAACCTCTACAATATACTCAAAATAACACCAATACCAGCACCTCTAGAATACACCCAAAATAACACCTGTAGATTAAACCAAACACCTCTAACACCCTTAGAATTAATTAAATGACCCTTATTAGTCCCACAATGGGGAAATTTCACCTCCACATTCTAACCCATCCGTGCAGTGAGGCACCACATACACACTAGTGAAGAAACACACTAGGCACAGTGCCCGACTGCCCCCAAGAAAGATTTGACCCTGATGTGATATGAATACACAACCTTCTGATCTCTAGAATAAACCTAACACTTCCAACACCTCTAGAATACACCCAACCCAACACCTCTATCTTCTAGTGTACCCTTCAGCCCAGCATTTCTAGACCAAACCCACGTCAGCATCTCCAGATCAATATGATGTCTTTGAAAATAACAGAGATGAAAAGCATCCTGACCATGACCAAACCAGCAGCAGCCCAACATAGACAGCATCGCTCCTGCACCCTTAAACTGATAGCCCACTCCAGAATAACACACCAAACAAAAGACCCCCACCTCCACAGTCCTGAAAGACAGCAGTGAAGCCCGCCATGTTGTTCAGTGTGGACCCTCGGGCTCCCTGAGGGCTCAGTGATAAGTGTGTAAAGGCCAAGCAGCGTGAAGGGCATGGCTACAGCACCACATCGCTTACATCACTTCCTGTCATTGTTGGCAGGCTGGCAGGAAGCTGATAGCAGGTCACTTCCTGCACTGAGTGGCAGCATTTAGGATCAAAGCATACAACTTGGAATAGAAGCAACTCAAACCGGGCAAAGACACCCAAACCAGGCAAAGATATTAATATTGGACAAAGAAATTCAATACAGCACAAAGAAACTCAATACAGCACAAAGCTACTCATACTGGATAAAGACACTCAAAATTAATATTAGGCAATAAAACATGAGGAAAGAAATTCATAGAGTACAAAGAAACTCCTATGGAGAAAAGGCACTCACACCAGACAAACTGAACATAGTGACTGTGATAACCACTTAAACATGAATTATTACTGAATTTGAGGTTAAATGTCTGTCTGACTACAGCTTTCTGACCCATAGTCTGAGCTGCACTGACCACTGTATAAATAATTCAGGCTCAATCACTGAGAACTGCTCTTAGAACAGATTCAGTGAAACTACACTGTGTGCGTAAATGAGGCTCTGACTCTGCTGGAGAACCGTGATGGTTCTAGTGGAGAACCCTACACTGTACAAAGTTTACACAATTCCCAAACTTTCTTTCTGGCTGCATGGCTGGCGCTGAGCTCAGATGGGGTTGTTTAGCGTTAGGAACCGAACACGCAGGCGAGTGAACGTGTGTGTAATTCGGTTTTGAGCTGATTGATGATTGGTTTGTTTATATGCTGTTGTTCTCTCTTCAGGGCTGAGCTCTGCGTCCGAAACAGCAGGCAGCTTCCCTTTACTCCATTTAAAACTGAGAGATGGCAACTGTGCGCTGATGAGGCTCCGGTGGTCTGGTCTGGTGGTCTGTTTTGGCTCTAACTGTTTTATGTAAAGCCCGTCTTTGACTCAGCTACATCAACTCAGTAAAAGCTAAGCTTCAATGCCTAGAAAACCTTTCAGTGGACGGTTCTTTAAATAAACACATTTGTACGTAGGATGTTTGTATGAAGGACCTTCACATAATAAGGCTCTGTATCCAAGCGGCTGTGTGGCCTCGACTCTGTCACCCAATCAGACAGCAAACACATCTTTATATTCTGCAAAAACTAATGTTAGTTAATTAGTTAAGATAACTAATGATCTTCTTCTTGCCTCTAATCAAGGCTACGTATCCCTGTTTGTGCTACTTGACCTTAGCGCAGCTTTCGATACAATAGACCACAATAACCTCCTAGAAAGGTTAGAAAACATGGTTGGAATCACAGGGACAGCCCTATCATGCTTCCAGTCTTACCTAACAGAACGTTCAGTTATCAGTTCGTCAGTGTAAACAATTTATATTCCAATCATTCAAAAGTAAGATTTGGAGTTCCGCAAGGCTCTATTTTAGGACCTTTATTATTTACTCTATACATGTTACCGTTAGGCACAGTTATAAGTAAGCATGACATTAACTTTCATTGTTATGCAGATGATACACAACTTTACATATCAGCCAAGCCTGATGACAAATACAGATTAAAGAAAATGGAGGACTGTGTAAAAGACATGAAATGCTGGATGTTACGGAACTTCCTCCTACTAAACAGTAACAAAACAGAGGTTCTCCTTCTGGTTCCAGAATTGGCAAGAAATAAACTACAAGATTTAATTTTAAATCTCGCTGACTTTCCAGTTACACCTGGCTCAGCAGCAAAAAATCTTGGTGTCATAATTGATTCAAATTTATCATTCGATCAACACATAGGCAGCATCACTAGGACAGCTTTTCTACATCTTCGCAACATTGCCAAGGTAAGAAATGCCCTATCCGTGCATGATGCAGAAACACTAGTACATGCCTTTATTACTTCTAGGCTAGACTACTGTACCGCACTACTGTCAGTACGTACGAGCAGGGATCTAAGCAAACTTCAGCTGGTCCAAAACGCCGCAGCCAGGGTCCTCACTAAAACTAGAAAATTTCATGATATCAGTCCAGTGCTATCATCACTTCATTGGCTGCCTGTTAAATTCCGTACTGATTATAAAATTCTCTTATTGAGATATAAAGCCCTACATGGGCTCGCTCCTGAGTACCTGCAAGACCTTATTTCCCATTACGTGCCATCATGTCTACTCAGATCACAGATCACAGAGTGCTGGCTTATTAATAGTTCCTAGAATTCATAAGGCTGCAGCTGGGGGAAGAGCTTTTTCTTATAAAGCCCCCAAAATCTGGAATGATCTTCCAGAAAATGTACGGGACTCAGACACAGTCTCAATCTTGAAAACTAGGCTGAAAAGTCACTTGTTCTGTTTAGCTTTTGGTAGGTAATGTTCCCCCTTAGATAAAGGCAGCAGATCCAAGGGTCCATGGACACAGGGAATTATAGTAAACTGAGACGCTGGTGCTGTCGTCCCGCTGCTCGCACGTGGTCACTCAGGTTTGTGGACAGTGGAGCGGAGGGATGCCAAACTGTTTCAGAGTGCTGCCATGTCTGTGTGTCCTTCTGGTTCTCTCCTTTTAGTTAAGCTGTCATAGTCAGATCTGCCAGAGTCGTTAGCCACACTGTGGAAATGTTCACATTCCCTGTTTTACATACGACAGAATAAAACTAATTCCCTCTCCTTGCCTTTTTTTCACACAAACACATCTTTATACTCTGTGAAACTCTGCTGCTCAGACTCCACTCAAATATTCCACTCTGGTCTCCGAAGACAAAAGTTTGGACGCCCCGATGTCAATTAAAGTTTATTCCTAGAACCGATCATTAAAAAAAGAACCTTTTATTTACAGAGAGTCTTTATTACAGAGAGCATGTGGCCCTCGGGGCGTGGAAGGCTAGACCCAGGGCTAGTCATTAGAAGGTTGTTATAACTGATGGGGCTGCTGTCAGGCAGCCACTGTCACCATGACAACTGCTTTGAAGTCTTGATCTACATTTAATAGAAACTCAATTTAGCTCCCATATCAGAACCGCAAAGGACAGAACCCCCGAACTTCTTCCACCAAACTCTAGCAAACTCAAACACTCACTACACAAAACAACAACAAACAGTTTACGCTGAACAGACTCTCTGCCACTGCTAGAATCCTGACTGACCGCCCGCTGTGCTGGACTTCTACAATTTCAGACAGAGCGCTCCGGCTTCCCTTCGACTGTTAACTAGGAAGCGGCTGCTGCTACATTTTTGTTTATACTGTGTTCATGTTGATCTGAGCAACCAGGCAGGGTAACTCAGTGACTGCAGCACTCACTGCAGGGCTGCCTTCCCTTTGACCTGCCAGTCATCATAGAGAAAACACTTGTGACAGACTGTTGACGACTTCCAGTTTACATATTCTCAACTCAGAACACACGCAAAACACGTTCATCCCTTTAAAAACGACAGAAAAAGGTCTGCAAAAAAAAACGTAGAGTGTGAATTTCATCCTCCACAGAACAACTTCACATTCCCACATTTACATATCCATTTAAAAATAATGACACTCACACACAGACGCACAGAGACAGACACACAAACAGAGACGCACACAGACTTACACACAGAGAAACATGCAGACATAGAAACACCCGGTCACAAAAAAGAAAGCGTTTTCATTATTTAACATTTACAGATCTCCAGGGCCCTACTCTGAATTTTTAAAAGAATTTAGCAATTTTGCTGCAAACCTGGCTGTGTGCAATGATAAAGTAATAATTCAGCAATCTCCAACCATTACCTAATTTCATATGAGCTACGACTTAGCCATAATATATGTACGTCCCCTCGTTATTCTACAAAGTGCTCTATAAAACCATTTACACCCAACAGTTTATAGAAAATCTGCCAGAACTATCAAACCCAGTCTTCACTCCATCAGACCCAATGGAACTAAATTTACTAAACGATTATTTAGAAAATACCTTCCGATCCACTTTAGAAAATGTGGCGCCACTTAAAATAAAAAGAATAAGGCAGAAAAAGCTCGCCCCATGTTACAACGATAAAAACCCGTACCTTAAAACAAACAGTTTGGAAACCAGAGCGGAAATGGCGATAAACCAAGTTGGAAGTGTTCCACTCTGCCTGGAAGTACAGCCTTATAAAGTATAGAAATGCTCTCACTAAAGCTCGCTCAGCATATCTGGCCTCGCTGATTGAGAACAATAAATATAATCCTAGAGTACTGTTTAGTGTGATTTCCCGAATCACAAAAAAATCAGACAGGTACTGAACCAGAAATCCCAGCAATTCTCACCAGTCAAGTTTTTATGGTCTTCTTTAATAATAAAATTGAAAATATTACACAACAAATTCAACCCACAGTATTAAATTCCACTTGGATGTCAATAGAACAAAACACAGTTGTAGAAAAAAGGCTGGAAACTTTTTACCCACTCCCACAGCTAGAGCTAGAGAAGATTATCTCCTCTGCAAATTGCACAACCTGCATACTCGATGCAATTCCCTCAAAATTACTCAAAGAAGTACTGCCAGCCATTATAAACCCTCTTTTAACTATAGTAAACTCATCCCTTAGTCTGAGCCATGTTCCCAAAGCTTTTAAACTAGTAGTTATCAAACCTCTGATCAAGAAACCGAATCTTGATGTTTGCATATTGTCTAATTACAGGCCTATTTCTAACTTACCATTTATATCTAAGATCGTAGAAAAAGCTGTGGCCCAACAAATTAGCTCATATCTACATAAGAACCATTTATATTAAATTTTACAATCTGAATTCAGGCGACTTACAGTTCAGATCATTTTACACAGGTAGGCGAAGGCGGTGTTAGGAGTCTTGCCCAAGGACTCTTATTGGTATAGTGTAAGGTGATTACCCAGAATTGAACCCCAGTCTACCGCTCGGCACTCACAAACACCAATTGGCACTTACAAATACCAATCGGCACTCACAAACACAAATCAGCACTAACAAACACCAATGAATGCTCACGAACACCAAAAAGTGATAAAAACTGCTCGGCACTCACAAACACCGCTTGGCACTCACAAATACCAATCGGCACTCACAAACACAAATCAGCACTAATAAACACCAATCAATGCTCACAAACACCAATCAGTGATCACAAACACCGCTCGGCACTCACAAACACTGCTCAGCACTAACAAACACCAATGAATGCTCACAAACAACACTCAGCACGCACAAACACCACTCAGCATTCACAAACACCAATGAATGCTCAAAAACACCAATGAAAGCTCACAAACACCAATGAAAGCTCACAAACACCAATCAATGCTCACAAACACCAATCAATGCTCACAAACACCGCTCGGTACTCACAAACACCAATCGGCAATTACAAATACCAATCGGCTACCTCGGAGAAGGCAAAGGTGTTACTCACTAAACTAACCAACCACACAATCAGTGATCACAAACACCGTTTGGCACTCAAAAACACAGCTTGTCACTCACAGACACCAAAAAACACCAATAAGTGCTCACAAACACCAGTGAAAGCTCACAAACACCAATCAGTGCTCACAAACACCGCTCAGAGCTCACAAACACAGCTTGGTGCTCACAAACACCGCTCGGTGCTCACAAACACCGCTCGATGATAACAAACACTGCTCAGCACTAACAAACACCAATGAATGGTCACAAACACCAATCAGCGCTCAAAAACACCACTCGGCGCTAACAAACACCAATGATTGCTCACAAACACCAATGAACACTCACAAACACTGCTTGTCACTCACAGACACCGCTCAACTCTAACAAACACTGCTCGGCACTGACAAACACCAATCAGTGCTCACACAAACCGCTCGGCACTCACAAACACCGCTGGGCACTCGCAAACACCAACGGCACTCACAAACACCAATCGGTGCTCAAAAACACCAATCAGCACTAACAAACACCAATCAGTGATCAAAAACACTGCCGGCACTCACAAACACAAATCAGCACTCACAAACACCGCTCAGCACTTATAAACACCGCGTGGCACTCACAAACACCGTTCAGAACTCACAAACATGGCTCGGCACACACAAACACCAATTGGCGCTCACAAATACCAATCAGCACTAACAAACACCACTTAATGCTCAAAAACACCAATGAGTACTCACAAACACCGCACAGCAGTAACAAACACCAGTGAAAGCTCACAAACACTGCTCGGTGCTCACAAACACCAATCAGCACTAACAAACACCAGTGAACTCTCAAAAACACCTATCAGCACTAAGAAACACTAATCAGTGATCAAAAACACTGTCGGCACTCACAAACACAAATCAGCACTCAAAAACACCGTTCGGCACTTACAAACATCGCGTGGCACTCATAAACACCGTTCAGCACTCACAAACATGGCTCGCCACACACAAACACCAATGAGTGCTCACAAACACCGCTGAGCAGTAAAAAACACCAGTGAAAGCTCACAAACATCGCTCGGTGCTCAACAACACTGCTCAGCACTAACAAACACCTGTGAACACTAACAAACACCAATGAACGCTCAAAAACACCAATGATCACTCAAAAACACCAATGATCACTCAAAAAACCAATGAACGCTCACAAACACCGCTCAGCACTCACAAACACCAGTGAACACTCACAAACACCAATGATCACTCACAAACACCAATGATCACTCAAAAAACCAATGAACGCTCACAAACACCGCTCGGCGCTCACAAAGACCGCTCAGCACTCACAAACACTGCTCGGCACTCACAAACACCGCTCGGTGCTCACAAGCACTGCTCGGCACGAACAAACACCAATGAAAGCTCAAAACCACTGGTCAGCACTAACAAACACTGCTAGGCGCTCAAAAACACAGCTCAGCACTCACAAACACTGCTTGGCGCTCACAAACACCGTGTGGCACTCACAAACAACGCTGGGCACTCAAAAACACCAATTGGTGCTCACAAACACCAATCAGCACTAAAAAACACCAATTAATGCTCATAAACACCAATGAGTGCTCACAAACACTGCTGAGCAGTAAAAAAAACACCAGTGAAAGCTCACAAACACCGCTCGGTGCTCAACAACACTGCTCAGCACTAACAAACACCTGTGAACACTAACAAACACCAATAAACGCTCAAAAACACCAATGACTGCTCACAAACACCGCTAGGCACTCACAAACACTGCTCCGCACTCACAAACACCGCTCAATGCTCAGAAGCACCGCTCGGCATGAACAAACACCAATGAAAGCTCAAAACCACTGCTCAGCACTAACAAACACTGCTAGGCGCTCAAAAACACAGCTCAGCACTCACAAACACTGCCTGGTGCTCACAAACACCGCGTGGCACTCACAAACAACGCTGGGCACTCAAAAACACCAATCAGCGCTCACAAACACCGCTCATCGCTCACAGACAACGCTCAGCACTAACAAACACCGCTCAGCACTAACAAACACCAATGAACGCTCCCAAACACCAATCAGCGCTCAAAAGCACCGCTTGGCGCTCACAAACACCACTCAGCACTATCAAATACCAATGAACACTCACAAACACTGCTCAGCACTCACAAACACCACTCAGCACTCACAAACACGTCTCAGCACTCACAAACACCACTCAGCACTCACAAACACCAATGAGTGCTCACAAACACCGCTCAGCACTAACAACACCAGTGAATGCTCACAAACACCGCTCAGCACTAACAAACACCAATGAGTGCTCACAAACACCAATGAGTGCTCACAAACACCGCTCAGCACTAATAAACACCAGTGAACATTCACAAACACCAATCGGCGCTCACAAACACAAATCAGCACTAACAAACACCAACTAACGCTCAAACACCAATCAGTGATCACAAACAATGCTCAGCACTCAAAAACACCACTCGTCACTCACAGACACCGCTCAGCACTCAAAAACACCAATCACTGCTCACAAACACCAATAAAAGCTCACAAACACCAATGAGTGCTCACAAACACCGCTCAGCACTAATAAACACGAGTGAACACTGACAAACACCAATCGGTGCTCACAAACACAAATCGTCACTAACAAACACCAATTAACGCTCACAAACACCAATCAGTGATCACAAACCATGCTCAGCACTCAAAAACACCACTCACTCACAGACACTGCTCAGCACTCAAAAACACCAATCACTGCTCACAAACACCAATCACTGCGCACAAACACCAATGAAAGGTCACAAACACAAATGAAAGGTCACAAACACAAATCGGCATTAACAAACACCAATTAACGCTCACAAACACCAATCAGTGATCACAAACAATGCTCAGCACTCAAAAACACCACTCGTCACTCACAGACCGCTCAGCACTCAAAAACACCAATCACTGCTCACAAACACCAATCACTGCTCAAACACCAATCGGTGCTCACAAACACAAATCGGCACTAACAAACACCAATTAACGCTCACAAACACCAATCAGTGATCACAAACCATGCTCAGCACTCAAAAACACCACTCGTCACTCACAGACACTGCTCAGCACTCAAAAACACCAATCACTGCTCACAAACACACATCACTGCGCACAAACACCAATGAAAGCTCACAAATGCCAATGAATGCTCACAAACACCAATGAAAGCTCACAAACACCAATGAAAGCTCACAAACACAAATCGGCACTAACAAACACCAATTAACGCTCACAAACACTGCTCAGTACTCACAAACACCACTCGGTGCTCACAAGCACCACTCGGTATGAACAAACACCAATAAAAGCTCACAGCCACTGCTCAGCACTAACAAATACTGCTCGGCACTCACAAACAACGCTGGGCACTCAAAAACACCAATCAGCGCTCACAAACACCGCTCATCGCTCACAGACAACGCTCAGCACTAACAAACACCGCTCAGCACTAACAAACACCAATGAACGCTCCCAAACACCAATCAGCGCTCAAAAGCACCGCTTGGCGCTCACAAACACCACTCAGCACTATCAAATACCAATGAACACTCACAAACACTGCTCAGCACTCACAAACACCACTCAGCACTCACAAACACGTCTCAGCACTCACAAACACCACTCAGCACTCACAAACACCAATGAGTGCTCACAAACACCGCTCAGCACTAACAACACCAGTGAATGCTCACAAACACCGCTCAGCACTAACAAACACCAATGAGTGCTCACAAACACCAATGAGTGCTCACAAACACTGCTCAGCACTAATAAACACCAGTGAACATTCACAAACACCAATCGGCGCTCACAAACACAAATCAGCACTAACAAACACCAACTAACGCTCAAACACCAATCAGTGATCACAAACAATGCTCAGCACTCAAAAACACCACTCGTCACTCACAGACACTGCTCAGCACTCAAAAACACCAATCACTGCTCACAAACACCAATAAAAGCTCACAAACACCAATGAGTGCTCACAAACACCGCTCAGCACTAATAAACACGAGTGAACACTGACAAACACCAATCGGTGCTCACAAACACAAATCGGCACTAACAAACACCAATTAACGCTCACAAACACCAATCAGTGATCACAAACCATGCTCAGCACTCAAAAACACCACTCACTCACAGACACTGCTCAGCACTCAAAAACACCAATCACTGCTCACAAACACCAATCACTGCGCACAAACACCAATGAAAGGTCAGAAACACAAATGAAAGGTCACAAACACAAATGAGTGCTCACAAACACCGCTCAGCACTAATAAACACGAGTGAACACTGACAAACACCAATCGGTGCTCACAAACACAAATCGGCACTAACAAACACCAATTAACGCTCACAAACACCAATCAGTGATCACAAACAATGCTCAGCACTCAAAAACACCACTCGTCACTCACAGACCGCTCAGCACTCAAAAACACCAATCACTGCTCACAAACACCAATCACTGCTCAAACACCAATCGGTGCTCACAAACACAAATCGGCACTAACAAACACCAATTAACGCTCACAAACACCAATCAGTGATCACAAACCATGCTCAGCACTCAAAAACACCACTCGTCACTCACAGACACTGCTCAGCACTCAAAAACACCAATCACTGCTCACAAACACACATCACTGCGCACAAACACCAATGAAAGCTCACAAATGCCAATGAATGCTCACAAACACCAATGAAAGCTCACAAACACCAATGAAAGCTCACAAACACAAATCGGCACTAACAAACACCAATTAACGCTCACAAACACTGCTCAGTACTCACAAACACCACTCGGTGCTCACAAGCACCACTCGGCATGAACAAACACCAATAAAAGCTCACAGCCACTGCTCAGCACTAACAAATACTGCTCGGCACTCACAAACACTGCTCTGCGCTCACAAACACCGCTTGGCACTCAAAAACACCGCTCAACACTCAAAAACACCAGTGAACGCTCACAAACACCAATCAGTGAGCACAAACAATGCTCAGCACTCACAAACACCGCTCGTCACTCACAGACACCGCTCAGCACTAACAAACACCAATGAACACTCAGAAACACCAATCAGTGCTCAAAAACACAAATGAACGCTCACAAACACCAATGAATGCTCACAAACAAATTTGAACGCTCACAAACACCAATGAAAGCTCATAAACACCGCTTGGCGCTCACAAACACCAGTGAACACACACAAACACCAATCAGTGCTCACAAACACCACTCAGCACTAATAAACACCAGTGAACACTCACAAACACCAATCGGCACTCACAAACACCAAGTAATGCTCACAAACACCAATCAATGATCACATACACCGCTCAGCACTAACAAACACCAGTGAATGCTCACAAACACCAAACAGTGCTCACAAGCCACTGCTCAGCACTAACAAATACTGCTCGGCACTCACAAACACTGCTCTGCGCTCACAAACACCGCTCGGCACTCAAAAACACCGCTCAACACTCAAAAACACCAGTGAACGCTCACAAACACCAATCAGTGAGCACAAACAATGCTCAGCACTCACAAACACCGCTCGTCACTCACAGACACCGCTCAGCACTCACAAACACCATACAGCGCTCACAAACACCAATCGGTGCTCACAAACACTGCTCGGCCCTCACAAACACTGCTCAGCACTCACAAACACCACTCAGCACTCACAAACACAGCTTAGCACTCACAAACACCAATGAGTGCTCACAAACACCGCTCAGCACTAACAAACACCAGTGGACACTCACAAAAACCAATCAGCGCTGACAAACACCGTTCATCACTAATAAACACCAGTGAACGTTCACAAACACCAATCAGCGCTCACAAACACCAATCGGCACTCACAAACACCAATCAGTGATCACAAAAAATGCTCAGCACTCACAAACACCGCTCGTCACTCACAGACATCGCTCAGCACTAACAAACACCAATGAATGCTCACAAACACCACTCAGCACTAAATAACACTACTCAGTGCTCACAAACTCCGCTCAGCTCTAATAAACACCAATGAACACTCACAAACACCAATGACCACCCACAAACACGGCTCAGCACTAACAAACACCAATGAATGCTCACAAACACTGCTCAGCACTCACAAACATGGCTCAGCACTAACAAACACCAATGAACGCTCACAAACATCGTTCAGCACTCACAAACACGGCTTAGCACTAACAAACACCATGAATGCTCACAAACACCTCATGGCACTCACAAACACCTCGCGGCGCTCACAAACACAGCTCAGCACTGACATACACCAATGAACGCTCACAAACACCAATGTATGCTCACAAACACCGCTGAGCACTAATAAACACCAATGAACGCTCACAAACACCGCTCGGCACTAACAAACACCACGCAGCACTCACAAACACTGCTCAGCACTCACAAACACCGCTCAGCACTAACAAACACCAATGAGTACTCACAAACACCGCGTGGCACTCACAAACACTGCGCGGCACTCACAAACACGAATACACTCACCCGCACTCACGAACACTGCTTGGCGCTCACAAGCACCGCTCAGCACTCACAAACATCAATGAATGCTCACAAACATCAATGAATGCTCACAAACACCGCTCAGCACTAACAATCACCAGTCAGCGCTCACAAACACAGCACGGCACACACAAACATAGCGCGGCACTCACAAACACTGCTCGGCACTAACAAACCAATCAACGTGGACAAACACCGCTCGGCACTCACAAACACCACGCAGCACCAACAAACACTGCTCAGCACTAACAAACACCAATCAGTGCGGACAAACACCACTCAGCGCTCACAAACACAGCTCATCACTAACATACACCAATGAACGCTCACAAACACTGCTCAGCACTAACAAACACCAATGAACGCTCACAAACAGCGCTCAGCACTAACAAACACCGCTCGGCACTCATAAACACCAATCAGCGCTCTCGAACACTGCGTGGCACTCACAAACACCGCTCGGTGCTCACAAACACAGCTCATCACTAACATACACCAATGAACGCTCAGAAACACCAATGTACGCTCAGCTACACCGCTCAGCACTAACAAACACCAATGAATGCTCAGAAACACTGCTCAGCACTAAATAACACCACTCGGTGCTCACAAACTCCGCTCAGCACTAATAAACAACAATGAATGCTCACAAACAACAGTCAGAGCTCACAAACACTGCTTCGCATTCACAAACACCACTCAGCAGTAACAAACACCAATCAGTGCTCACAAACACAAATCACCGCTCACAAACACCAAAGAATGCTCACAAACACCAATGAATGCTCACAAACACCAATGAACACCCACAAACACGTCTCAGCACTAACACCAATGATCGCTCACAAACACCGCTCAGCACTCACAAACACAGCTCAGCACTAACAAACACCAATGAACGCTCACAAACACCGCTCAGCACTCACAAACACCAATGAATGCTCACAAACACCTCGCGGCACTCACAAACACCGCTCATTGCTCACAAACACCGCTCACAGTGAAACCAGAACACACCATGATCAACACAGTGATCTAAACCGGCCGCGGAACCTGAACAAACACGAATGAGGAGAATCATCTATGTTAACTTCGTGGTAATCGTTAGCAGTTAGTATTAGCATTACTTACTGAGGGAAGCAGCTTTACACAGAGACAAGTTCAAATATCTTAACGTATAAATGGATTCATACTGGAGTCTGGAGTCGTCCTCTGATCGACCTGTAGTTTGTTTATGTTTCTTCTTCATGTGCAGTAAAAGTGTAATTTACATTCATGTTCAGTGTTTATTGCTGATAAAGATCAAAACAGAAACAATTAGTGTACACTAAGTGCCAGTGCACATCTGACTGACTCCCTCCTCCACATCTGCACCAACATCACAGCTCAGAATTCATAACCTCAAACACTCAGAGGAAAAACCTCCAAACTGAGATCAAACATTCTGGAGCTGAAGGTCTCAATGAAATGGAGCTGATTCCTCTTTAAAGACTAACGCAGTCAGGAGAGCATAGAAATGCTTTCGTCTGACCGCAGCGTTTCTCTCCCAGCCCTCCATATCGCAATCAGACTATCTACTAATCAGTTATTCTCCCTTTCATTCTCTCTCTCTTTCTCAACATGCCAAAAAACGTCCGCCACCCCGTCCCCAAATTCAAAGCCTTTTCGCACCCTTTACTTCTTAAGTCATCACCACGGAGAAGACTCTGACTTAATAGGTAGTAGAGGAGTTATGTAACTGAGAAAATGAAACGTATTTGAAACATATTATACTGTATTACATTGCATTTTACTGCATTTCACTGTATTTACTTTTTTACTGCATTTACTGTCTATTGTATTTACTGTATCTTACTGTCTGTTTACACTCTCTGGGGCTGGTTAGGTGACTATGGACTGAAAGTCCATAAAAAGAATAAACATGCATATGAATACAGTCCCAGGGGACAACTGGGGGCGGGGGGACTGGAGGTGTGTGACAACGGTTTTTTGTAAGTTCAAGTGTAAAGTTGACTGACAGAGTTCAGAATCTGCCCCTACAGCCTTACAGCAGCACTTTCAGCTCCTGTGACTCACATCATCACAGTCTCCATCTGATCACACACATAGAAACACTTTGAAACGCTTTGACCTCATCAGTTCTGAAACACGCTGATCAGAACCTAGATTAAGTGATTAAGTGACCCTTAGTCTCAAAGCGGGGAAATTTCACCTCTGCATTTAACCCATCTGTTCAGGGAAACACCACACAGTGTGAGCACACACTCTAGGGGGCAGTGAGCACACTTGCCCGGAGCAGACAGCAGTCCTATCCGCAGCGCCCGGGAAGCAGTTGGGGGTTAGGTGTCTTGCTCAAGGACACCTCAGTCATGTACTGTCAGCTCAGGGGATTGAACTGCTGACCTTCCGGTCACAGGGCCGGTTCCCTGTCCGTATTGTTTTGGTTCTGATTCAGCAGCTGTCCATGTTGTTTCGGTACTGATTAATTATTTGAATGGTATTAAGGTTGAGCAGTGATGATCAGCAGCTGTGAGCAGGTCAGAAATAGCATTGGTGCCGTTGTGGAGGGGGTGAGAAATTCTGACGTCTCTGAAACTTTAGCTTTACTTCAGCTTTACTTCATTTACATGAACACCAAATAGGAAAAACATCCAAGACTCACAACTGCTTTGTGCTCAATTTAGATGATTTAGACCACCTAACACTCCACTCAATTCAGAACTGCAGATTATTTCACAGGTCAGAAAAATCTTTATTCACATCATAAATGTTCTTCAACACATGACTCTGACTGAGGAGAACAGAGTAACTGTGGACAGAGGATGTGCTCCACTATGAGAGCCAGCTAATTGAAGGTTCCCTCTGAAACCAAGACAGGAGCAGAGAGAGAGAGAGAGAGAGAGAGAGAGAGAGAGAGACCAACAGACGGAGAGAGACAGAGAGAGAGAGAAAAAAAAGAGAGACAGAGAGAGAGAGAGAGAGAGAGAGAGAGAGAGATACAGAGATACAGATGAGTAACAGATTAGAAAACTAACAAATGGATCCTCCACCAGATTGAGTCTCACTGGAAGCCCAGAGCAAAGCTGAAGCTCTAATTTGGGGCACATGCAGAACCGGTTCTGCAGAACTGACAGGTACACTTGGAACAGCAGAGGAACAAAGAAGAAGTAATGCAGATGGAGACAATCAGAGGAATCACAAACCAACCATACAGAACCCTAAAGACCCAAACAGAGAACCAGACGTTCGGTTCACCTCAACCAGGAATTAATAATAATGATAATGATATTAATAATATTAAAGACACTCACTCACTCGATCTCTCACTTTCTCACTCTCTCACTCTACCTTTCACTCTCAGGTACAGCAGGAGTGTTAGCAGCATCCCTGAGTGGACCGGTCACTCCCGGATCTTCCTCACTGACCTGCTTACATAGTCCACCATTAAACACCAGCTCTCTCTCACTGCCTGCCTCGCTCACTCACACTCACAGTCTCACTGCCTGCCTTGCTCGCTCACCCTCTCTCAGTCTCTCTCCCTCACGTTGACTCTCCCACTCACACACACCCATCTCTGTACCCCCCCCCCCCCAAAAACGACCTCCTCTGAGCATGCTCAGATCACACTCCGGTTGTTAGGGGAGATATTTTTTTCTTCCAGTTGCCGTGTACGACTGGTCTCTCTCTCTCTCCCCCTCTCTATGCTTACCTATCACTATCTCTCTCTCTCTCTCCATGCTCTCTCCCATTTCATTTCTCTATGACCTCTCTCTCAGCCTGTATCTCTCTCATTATATATATAAACACACACACACACTCTCATACACCCCGCTCTGTCTGTATCTCTTTCTCTCTCTCGCCTCCTGCATAAGTCCATAAAAAGAATAAACATGCATATGAATACAGTCCCAGGGGACAACTGGGGGCGGGGGGACTGGAGGTGTGTGACAACGGTTTTTTGTAAGTTCAAGTGTAAAGTTGACTGACAGAGTTCAGAATCTGCCCCTACAGCCTTACAGCAGCACTTTCAGCTCCTGTGACTCACATCATCACAGTCTCCATCTGATCACACACATAGAAACACTTTGAAACGCTTTGACCTCATCAGTTCTGAAACACGCTGATCAGAACCTAGATTAAGTGATTAAGTGACCCTTAGTCTCAAAGCGGGGAAATTTCACCTCTGCATTTAACCCATCTGTTCAGGGAAACACCACACAGTGTGAGCACACACTCTAGGGGGCAGTGAGCACACTTGCCCGGAGCAGACAGCAGTCCTATCCGCAGCGCCCGGGAAGCAGTTGGGGGTTAGGTGTCTTGCTCAAGGACACCTCAGTCATGTACTGTCAGCTCAGGGGATTGAACTGCTGACCTTCCGGTCACAGGGCCGGTTCCCTGTCCGTATTGTTTTGGTTCTGATTCAGCAGCTGTCCATGTTGTTTCGGTACTGATTAATTATTTGAATGGTATTAAGGTTGAGCAGTGATGATCAGCAGCTGTGAGCAGGTCAGAAATAGCATTGGTGCCGTTGTGGAGGGGGTGAGAAATTCTGACGTCTCTGAAACTTTAGCTTTACTTCAGCTTTACTTCATTTACATGAACACCAAATAGGAAAAACATCCAAGACTCACAACTGCTTTGTGCTCAATTTAGATGATTTAGACCACCTAACACTCCACTAACACTCCCCTAACACTCCAAAAACGACCTCCTCTGAGCATGCTCAGATCACACTCCGGTTGTTAGGGGAGATATTTTTTTCTTCCAGTTGCCGTGTACGACTGGTCTCTCTCTCTCTCCCCCTCTCTATGCTTACCTATCACTATCTCTCTCTCTCTCTCCATGCTCTCTCCCATTTCATTTCTCTATGACCTCTCTCTCAGCCTGTATCTCTCTCATTATATATATAAACACACACACACACTCTCATACACCCCGCTCTGTCTGTATCTCTTTCTCTCTCTCGCCTCCTGCAGGTTGCTGCTGCTGATCTGTGTTTCTGCAGTAACTTGGAGTGTCCAGTAGAGGGCAGCGCTCCTCTTTACTGTGAGCTGTTGTGTCTGACCTCTTTCTGTTTCTGCTGAAGCTAAAATTAGAACCCTGCAGCTCGACTCCCAACAGAGAACTAACTCTCTCTCTCTCTCTGTTCTTCAACAATGACTGATTTATGGGTTACTCTGTTTATCTGTCTAGAATACTGAGGCGGTTTGTGATGGTCCCACACTGAGAGAACCTGCAGCAAACTGAGACAAACGCCTTTAATCCTCATCGTTGACTCTGATAAAAGATCATAAAACTGATTTAGTAAAGTCTTCAGGAGGAACTGAGTCGGAACGTAAAGGCAGAAAACGTGGATGTAAATTCCAGCGAAACTAAAGCTGGGATTAAGCGAGATTAAGCCGCAGATTACACACACACTCCAGACTCTGACTGCGGTGACCTCAGGCTCATGTGCAGCTGCAAATGGCCTCAGTTCTTTTTGTGCTCACAGTGTAAGTGTAACTGAACTTCTTGTTCAGACCACAACTCCATTAGAACTCGGACCCCTTTCTCAGAACAGGGCTTGCCAAGTGGGCAGCATTCTCTGATAATTCCAACCTATCAGGTGATGAGAAGAACCACCAGACCCACCTGCTGCTCTCCTATTGGCTGCGCTGAAACGACTGGATGATATGCTTTGTGCAAAATTGGAAAAATAACCCTGCAGGTCTGCCATGGTGGGTTCAGTTTTTGTCTGTGTTCGTCACTGAGCTCCACCCGGCGAAACTGTGTGAAAGCAGCTTAAAATTGTGTAGCGTGCCCAGCTCGAGCCTTTACCACGGTAAAATCCCATGGACCCTCGCATCTTAACGCTTTAATGTCAGCGCTGCTGTTTTGTTGCAGATCACAGAAAGACTGCATCCTGAGTAGAACCTTATAAATGATCATTGGTCAGTTTTACCTGCTGAAGTGCTGAAGACTGTGGCTGTGTATACAGTGAGACTTGAGAGGTGGTCTCAGTTTGGTTCGGTTTTGGGGCCGTTTAGAGGGGTCAGAGTTCGTTTTTGGCATGTTCACATATGCAAAAGAAACCATGACTCAACTTCAGATGCTGAAACGGCCCAAATGTGAAAACGCTCTGAGTGCTCACTCTGAGTCGGAGTGCTGACTCTGATTCACTCTGAACAGTACCATATCAGTAAAGGTAGAGTTGACCATAGATAAACACTCCGTTTCCAATGTTCTACTGATCTGGTCGCCACAGCGGATCATCTGCCTCCATCTTGGCCTATCCACTGCCTCCTCTACTTTTACACCAACCATCTCCATGTCCACCTTCACTACATCCATAAACCTTCTTTGAGGTCTACCTCTTCTCCTTCTGTCCGGCAGCTCCATCTCCAACATTCTTTGACCAATATATCCACTATTCCTCCTCAACACATGTCCAAACCATCTCAACCTGGCCTCTCTGACTTTATCTCCAAAGTGCTCCACCTTCACTGTCCCTCTGATCTGCTCATTTCTAATCTTGTCCATCCTTGTCACTCCCAACGAAAATCTCAGCATCTTCATCTCCGCCACCTCCAGCTCAGCCTCCTGTCTTTTAGATAGAGCCACAGTCTCCAAACCATACATCATAGCAGGATGCACTACTGTCTTGTGAACCTTCCCTTTCACTCTTGCTGCTATCCTTCTGTCACACATCAGCCCTGACACCCGTCTCCACCCACTCCATTCTGCCTGCACCCTGTTCTTCACCTCTTTTCTACACTGTCCATTGCTCTGGATGGTCGACCCAAGATATTTGAAGTCATCCACCTTTACGACCTCTACTGCTTGCATCTTCACCTTTCCACCTGCCTCCCTCTCATTCACACACATGTATTCCGTCTTGTCTCTACTGACCTTCATTCCTCTCCTCTCCAGTGCAAACCTCCACCTCTCCAGATTCTCTTCCACCTGCTCTCTACTCTCACCACAGATTACAATTTCATCTGCAAACATCATGGTCCATGAAGCCTCCTGCCTGACCTCATCTGTCAACCTTTCCATCACCATTGCAAACAAGAAGGCTCAAAGCTGATCCCTGATGTAACCCTACCTTCACCTTGAAACCATTTGTCACTCCAACTGCACACCTCACCACTGTCTCACTATCCTCATACATATCCTGCACCACCCTAACATACTTTTCAGCTACACCTGACTTCCTCATACAGTACCACAGTTCCTCTCTTGGCACCCTATCATATGCCTTCTCTAGATCCAAAGACACAATGTAGCTCCTTCTGACCTTCTCTGTACTTCTCTACCAACACTCTCAATGTAAAAATTGCATCTGTGGTACTCTTTCTGGGCATGAAACCAAACTGCTGCTCACTGATCTGAACCTCTCGCCTTAGCCTTGCTTCAACAACTCTTTCCCATACCTTCATGGTGTGGCTCATCAACTTTATACCTCTGTAGTTACTGCAGTTCTGCACATCACCCTTGTTCTTAAAAATGGGGACCAGTACACTGCTTCTCCACTCATCAGGCATCCTCTCACTCTCCAGGATTTTGTTAAACAACCTGGTTAAAAAGTCCACTGCCTTCTCTCCTAAACATCTCCATACCTCCACAGGTATGTCATCTGGACCAACTGCCTTTCCATTCTTCATCCTTTTTAAATCTGCCCTCACTTCCACCTCACTAATTCTCTGCACTTCCTGATCCACCATCTCTCCCCCCGTTGTCCTCCTCTCTCTCTCGTTTTCCTCATTCATTAGTTCTTCAAAGTACTCCTTCCATCTACTCAACACTCTCTGGTCACTCACTAGTACATTTCCCTCTCTATCCTTTATCAGCCTAACCTGCTGTACATCCTTTCCAGCTCTATCTCTCTGTTTAGCCAAACGATACAAGTCCTTTACTCCTTCTTTACTGTCCAGCCTCTCATACAGCTCATCATAGGCCTGAGCCTTTGCCTTTGCCACCATTCTTTTCGCTATGCGACTAGCCTCACAGTACTCCTGCCTACTTCCTTCATCTCTCTGGTTATCTCACTTTTTCTTAGCTGCCTTCTTCTTCTGATTACTCTCCTGGACTTCCTCATTCCACCACCAACTTTCCTTGTCTTCTTTCCTCTGATCAGACGAAACACCCAACACATTCTTGCCAGTTTCTCTCACCACCTTAGCTGTAGTTTCCCAGTCCTCAGGTAGCTCCTCACTGCCCCCAAGGGCCTGTTGCAATTTTTCCCTGAACTGCCTGCAACCATCCTCCTCCTTCTGCTTCCACCATCTAATATTTGGCTCTGTCTTCACTCTCTTCCTCTTCTTTGTTTCTAATCTCAATCTACAGACAACCACCCTATGCTGCCTTGCTACACTTTTCCCTGGTACCACTTTACAATCTCCAATCTCCTTTAGTTGGCATCTCCTGCTAAGGATATAATCCACCTGTTTGCACCTCCCTCCACTCTTGTATGTCACCCTGTGTTCTTCCCTCTTCTGAATGTATGTGTTCACCACAGCCATTTCCATTCTCTTTGCAAAATCTACAACCATCTGACCTTCCGCATTTCTGTCTTTCACAACATACATACCCAGCACCTCTTCATCCCCTCTGTTCCCTTCACCAACATGTCCATTGAAGTCTGCACCAATCACTAATCTCTCCTCACTAGGGACACCATCTACCACTTCATCCATCTTACTCCAAAATTCCTCTTTCTCCTCTAACTGACAACCAACCTGTGGTGCATATGAACTGACCACATTCAAAATCACACCATCAACCTCCAACTTCAGGCTCATGATCCTATCTGACACTCTCTTTACATCCAGAACACTTTTAACAAGCTGTTCCTTTAGGATTATCCCTACTCCATTTCTCTTCCTCTCTACACCATGACAGAACAGTTTGAATCCACCTCCAATGTTCCTGGCCTTGCTTCCTTTCCATCTGGTCTCCTGGACACACAGAATATCTACCCTCTTTCTCTCCATCATGTCTGCAAGCTCTCTGCCTTTACCAGTCATTGTCCCTATGTTCAGAGTCCCTACTCTACCCTCCACACTCCTGCCTTTCCTTCTCTCTCGCTGCCTTCTAACCCGCCTTCCTCCTCTCCTCTTTGATGGTCTTCGACCTACAGTAGTCCAATTTCCACCGGTACCCTGCTGGTCAACAGCACCGGAGGCGGTCGTTGTTAACCCGGGCCTCGACCGATCCGGTATGGCAATCATATTTGTGATCCGCATGATAGTTTTGGCACAAGTTTTACGCCAGGTGCCCTTCCTGACGCAACCCTCACCATTTATCCGGGCTTGGGACCGGCACCAGAAGTACAGAAAGTACACCCCTAATGGCTGGTTTCCCATGTTCTACTGATAAAGAGAAATATTCCTGTCATCTACCTTTAGAACCATAAACTCTCACAGCTGCACTGTTCTTCACCCCCTCCCTGGTCTCTCTCTCTCTCTCTCTCTCTCTCTCTCTCTCTCTCTCACTGCACTCTCTGTGTTCTCTTTCATTCATTGCATTCAATCTCTGTTCTCTCTCACTCACTGCACTCTCTCTGTTCTCTCTCACTCACTGCACTCTCTCTCTCTGTTCTCTCTCACTCACTGCACTTTCTCTATGTTCTCGATCACTCACTGCACTCTCTCTGTGTGCTCCCTCACTCACTGCACTCTCTCTCTCTGTGCTCCCTCACTCACTGCACTCTCTCTCTCTCTGTGCTCCCTCACTCACTGCACTGTTCTCTCACTCACTGCTCTCTTCCTCCCACTGCACACTCCCTCTGTTCTCTCTTCCTCTCTCACTCGCTGTACTCACTACACTCTCTGTTCTCTCTCTCACTGCACTCTGTTCTCTCACTCACTGCTCTCTCTCCCTGCCCACTCTGTTCTCTCTCATTCACTGCACACTCTCTGTTCTCTCACTCACTGTACACTCCCTCTGTTCTCTCTCACTCACTGCACACTCCCTGTTCTCTCTCATTCACTGCACTCTCTCTCTGTTCTCACTCACTCACTGCACTCTCTGTTCTCGGTCTCTCACTGCACTCTCTCTCTGTGTGCTCCCTCACTCACTGCACTCTCTCTCTGTGTGCTCCCTCACTCACTGCTCTCTCCCTCCCACTGCACACTCCCTCTGTTCTCTCTCCCTCACTGCACTCTGTTCTCTTACTCACTGCTCTCACTCACTGCACACTCCCCCTGTTCTCTCTCACTCACTGCACACTCCCCCTGTTCTATCTCACTCACTGCACACCCTATCTGTTCTCTCACTCACTGCACACACTCTGTTCTCTCTCACTCACTGCACACTCCCTGTTCTCTCTCACTCACTGCACACTCCATCTGTTCTCTCACACTCACTGCACACTCCCTCTGTTCTCTCTCACTCACTGCACACTCCCTCTTCTCTCTCACTCACTGCACACTCCCTCTGTTCTCTCTCTGTCACTGCACACTCCCTGTTCTCTCTCTGTCACTGCACACTCCCTGTTCTCTCTCTGTCACTGCACACTCTCTGTTCTCTCTCACTCACTGCACACCCTATCTGTTCTCTCTCACTCACTGCACATTCCCTGTTCTCTCTCACTCACTGCACACTCCCTGTTCTCTCTCACTCACAGCACACTCCCTCTGTTCTCTCTCACTCACTGCACACTCCCTCTGTTCTCTCTCACTCACTGCACACTCCCTCTGTTCTCTCTCACTCACTGCACACTCCCTCTGTTCTCTCTTTCTCACTGCACACTCCCTGTTCTCCCTCACTCACTGCACATTCCCTGTTCTCTCTCACTCACTGCACACTCCCTGTTCTCTCTCACTCACTGCACACTCCCTCTTCTCTCTCACTCACTGCACACTCCCTCTGTTCTCTCTCACTCACTGCACACTCCCTGTTCTCTCTCTCTCACTGCACATTCCCTGTTCTCTCTCACTCACTGCACACTCCCTGTTCTCCCTCACTCACTGCACATTCCCTGTTCTCTCTCACTCACTGCACACTCCCTGTTCTCTCTCACTCACTGCACACTCCCTCTGTTCTCTCTCACTCACTGCACACTCCCTCTGTTCTCTCTTTCTCACTGCACACTCCCTGTTCTCCCTCACTCACTGCACATTCCCTGTTCTCTCTCACTCACTGCACACTCCCTCTTCTCTCTCACTCACTGCACACTCCCTCTTCTCTCTCACTCACTGCACACTCCCTCTGTTCTCTCTCACTCACTGCACACTCCCTGTTCTCTCTCTCTCACTGCACACCCTATCTATTCTCTCTCACTCACTGCACTCTCTCTGTTCTCTCACTCACTGTACTCTCTCTCACACACACAGCACTCTTTGTTCTCCCTCACTCACTGCACTCTCTCCACTTTGATATTGCGAATATTTATGGGTGTGAGAGCTGCAGTGTGGCTTGAAGAACTCCCACGTGTTCTGAACACCTGTTAACAACAGCTCCGTCAATGCTACTCAAATTAAAAAATAACACTTGTTAAGACGTCTGTGATGGTTACAGTGAAGCTGAGCAGACAGATGCACACCAAAACTTCATTCTGTAAATATCACACTGAAACTGGACACATCCACTCCATCAGTTACTGACCGGCGCTCAAGGGGAATTCCACAGATTCTTCAAAATTCCCCCATAACTCAGTGTGTGAGGTGTAATCAGAAAGATTCAGAGCAGTTTGGTGTGAAATGGTTCAGATGTCTTTACAGTGGTGGTGATAGGAACCAGGGGTTGCCATGACTACAGCACAGATATAGACATTTTATTTACCATCCAGAACCAGCAGTGAAGCTACACGAGTCTTCTGAGTTTATATGGAATGTTGATGATGGGAAATAGTGGAAAATCTGGAATAATAAGTTTTCTTTGGGGACTATTTTGCCCTACAGCACCCTGCATGTCTCCCTCCACCATGAATGGAGTTTAAGTTCTCTAAACTATCATAAAACAGCATCTCAGTCATCAGGCAGTGAATTCAGAACCATTTCATGTAGGAACTTTCTGTGAGGAGCTTTTAGAGGGGGGCATATGGTTCCTATTGCCACCACTGTGAACAGTTCTCACTCAGTAGGTTTCTCTAGAAACCAAAAAAGTTCTGAACGAGTCTGTTTACAGCTTACCCTTTCAATTAAGTGGGTTTGTAATAAAAAAAAACATTTGCTTATGCAGATCCTCTGTGTAAAACCTGCAGAGATGAATGATATACAGTGACAGAAATAAAGCAATGAATTATCCGGATTTAATCAGTTCCATATCAATTGACTATAGCACTAAATCCTCGTTCTGCTCTCTGATCTGGAGTAATAACATTGCTGCTGTAATCAGCTCTGACTGTGATCTTTGTTTTAGACACATATACTGAAGAAAGACACATCCAGCAACCCAGCAGCTCTGATCGCACTGCACACCTGGGAATAACACACTGTGCACACGCACACACACTCCACACCTGAAAATAACACACTGTGCACACACTCACACTGCACACCTGGGAATAACACACTGTGCACACACTCACTACCAACATGCATTAAACTGAAGGAGCAGCTGATCGAAGTACCACTTAAAGAAGACAAAGTTGGCCCATTAGGACGTTTCATTCAGCCCAACACAAAGTGACCCTAACCTCATAGACCCCCCTCAGCCCACCACGGAGAGGACAAACACACAAACCTTATCACACCATCTCTAAAGCATCTCACGCACCATCTCGGCACCATCTTACCATCGTTTCTAAACCATCACACACCATCTCTAAACTTTCTAACACCACCTCCAAAGGATCTCACCACCATCTCTAAACCTTTTCACGTCATCTCTAAAGGATCTCTAAAGCATCTCACCACCATCTCTAAAGCATCTCACACACAATTTCTAAACCATCACGCACCATCTTTAAACCATCTCTCACCACCATCTCAAAAGCATCTAACACATTATTTCTAAACCATCTTACACACCATCGTACCATCATCTCTAAAGTTTACAGCTGATTTCACGCGGAACGTGGAGAATTCACGCTGCGCTTTCAAACATATTATTTTCAATGTGACATGCAGCGGCGTGGATGAAGACTGTCATTGTGTGGAGCTCAGCAACAGACGCACAGGGTCATGCAGAATCCAGGTGTTTTCAGCTTTTGCGTGACACATCGGCCAATTCTCAGCGCAGCCAATAGGAGAGCAGTATGCGTGTTCTGGTAGTTCCTGTTGCTACAAGAAACTCACGATGCTGCGCAGATACGAGCCATGAATGCAGCACACACCGCGCTCAATGTGAAAACTGCTAAAGGATAAGCAGTGCAGCTAACTAGGAGAGGGGAGCTGTTAGCATTAGCTTAGACAGCCAACAGCTCTGCTCCCCACAGAGCAGATTGACTAACTGAAGCATTGACATGACTTTAGATGATGATGACTCAAATCTAAGGGAGTCTAGTGGAGCAGCTGGAGCTGAAGGACAGAAAGGAGAAATTAAACCTGTTCTGAGGTTTCTGGATCTTAATGTTAGCTTAGCGAGCAGCAACAGACCCAAACGGAGCTGCACCCCCGCAGTACAGGCTTAATTCTCACTAACGTGAAGCGTAGATGATGAGCATCGACATTTGAGAGCGTAAAACCGGACGGCAGTCATTGAAACAGGAGGGTGATGCTTTCCCACATGCCTGATAGCCACCATCATCATCCCTGTCCCGAAGAAAGCGTCACCCTCCTGTTTCCACTCCAGTTGCACTCACTACCATACTCATTAAGTGCTTCGAATGGCTGATCATACAACACCTCAAAACTGTCCTCCCCACTCCCCAGTACTGAACTCTGACAAAATTGGTCAAACACAGGTTCCTGACCCCCCCTCCCCAATACTGAACTCTTGACAGTGTTGACTTCTGCTGGCAAGTGCTTGTTTCTTAATGAAAAACAGGAGCGGAGACTTGAGGAAAAAGAAGTTTAATGAATGCACGTCTTCCCACCAACCAAGTCTGCTCCAACCAAGCTTTCACAACCATCAAACTTAGTCACTCCATTAAAAACACACCCACTAGTTGTCTCTTTGTCTAAACGACCCCAAAGGCACCCTTACTTGATGGCCAGCTGCCATCTTAATTTGTAATTAAAATAGAGGTGTTGTGGCCCACCCAGGAATTTACAGTCTTCCCCGTTGCTAGATTTATATATATATAGATAACCAGATGTGAAATAGGCTAACCACTGGGAGTCGTTACGTGACAAAGGACCGCTCTCGCCCCCACACATCACCCAAGAAAAGACATAGAAAATGCAAATGACATTACCCAAATGGCAAGGGAAAACAGAAGTTAAAGTTAATAAAAGCAAATAAAAAAAAATAAAGTAAAATAATATTTAACACTCCGCCCCTCTTGACCAAACACCTCCTTGTTGAGCTAAAACATAATCCAATGCAAATTTATTTTGTAAAATCATGATTCTATGAGAGTGTGTTAGAAATAATACCTAAAGAGTGAGCGGTGTCATTTGCTAACCTCTCAATTGTGTGAGATAATTCCCTTATTTATATCTAAAGCAATCATGACTTCATAATTTGGAATGAGTGCACCTAAAAAACGAGACCAGAAAGTTTGAGTGCAAGTAAACTGTTCGATGCATGGTTGCTGATGAAAAGAAAGGTTGAAGAGCATGTGTCAAACCCTTTGCATGTGCATGAACTTGATATTTGGTTGGACATTGCTCTCCATTTACTTCAAGAATAAATGTTGCATCGATGTCTAATAAAGAAGAGATTATGGATGACACCTCAGTAGTTAATGTTGTGTTGCATCTCTGAAATTTTTGCAGCATAAACTGAAATCCTTTATGAGGAAGCAAAAGATCTACGGTACCATTCGTATGTAGCCGGATGTTATCTGGTACCAAATATTTAGTACTGGCAAATGCTTCAGTGTCTTTGTACCACGTGTATATTTGGTCATCGCAATTTACTGGCCCTGAAGTACTAGATAGACTAGAGATAGTTTTCTATCACAGAGTTTTCTTTCTCTCCCTCTGACACACAGGTTTCCAGTCGCATCTCGGCATGCCTATCTGGCATCTCTACATGGATGGCAGCCCACCACCTGAAGCTCAATCCCAGCAAGACTGAGCTGATATTCATCCCTGCGACTACAGGTCCTCATGATCTTGCTATCTCATTAGAGAACTCCCAGATTGTTCCATCTGCAGAGGCAAGAAGTCTTGGTGTGACCCTGGATGGCCAGTTATCGTTCTCGACTCACATCGCGAACCTGACTCGGTCATGCAGGTATCTACCGTACAACATCCGGAGGATCCAACCCTTCCTCACCCGAGAGGCCACCCAGGTGCTAGTGCAGTTTCTGGCCATCTCAAGGCTTGACTACTGCAACTCGCTCTTGGCTGGTCTTCCCATGCAGACCATCAAGCCTCTGCAACTCATCCAGAATGCGGCAGCACGACTCGTCTTCAATCTGCCCAAGTTCAGCCACGTCACCCCATTGCTGCGCTCCCTTCACTGGCTTCCTGTAGCTGCGCGCATCAGATTTAAAACCTTAACGCTGGCCTACAAAGCCAAAAATGGACCAGCCCCTACCTACTTGATGGCAATGGTAATATCTCGAACTGTACCACGAGCCTTTCGAGCTTCAAGTACAGCTCGGCTTGACCCGCCATCCTTCAAGGTGCACGGAAGACAAGCGTCGAGAATGTTCTCTGTACTGGCACCCAGGTGGTGGAATGAACTCCCACTGGCTGTCCGAACAGCAGAGTCTCTTGCTGTCTTCAAACGCAGACTGAAGACTCATCTTTTTACACAGCACTTAAATGAGCATTGAATTATAAGATGCACTTATTTTATTTATTGTATTGTATCTTATTGTTATTGTATTGCATTGAATGGCACAGAGTTCTGCGTTCAACTCTGTTTCTTTTTCTCTTGGTGTCTGCAGTGACATATTTGTCTCTAGCAGTATCTGAGCTGAGCACTGTCTTTTTCTCTAAGCTATTGTTAACTAGCAAAGATACTTTCTCTAGATTGACAAAGCACTTCTTGTAAGTCGCTCTGGATAAGAGCGTCTGCTAAATGCTGTAAATGTAAATGAGATATTTCAGACATATCTGCCTCAGATGTATGTTCAGGACGATATATTAAAATTACATTATTTCCTTTATTAGCACTATGATCTGAGAAAGAATGTGTGAAATTCTGTTGTCTCATTGCTGGTAATAAAATAAATTAATGAACATCGACTGTTAAATCTAGTGGGTAATTCACTGAAAGCAGTGCTACCACATAATGTTTTGGGAATTTCCCCTAGAAATGGTGATGTAACTGAAGGTTTTTCAACACACCAGAATAATTTTAAAAGGAGTTATAAAGTCTGTAATATTACATGATGCAGCATATGTTTGTTCACATGTTAGCATGCCAGGTGTACAACACTGAGCGGTCTTTGGCCATGTTATGTTGTGGCATGAACTGACATTGAAATTTGGAACATTAGTACATAACACAGCACATGTATCGCAAATGTCAGAAATGGCATGTCCAGACCATGCAAGTCCTGTGGATACACTTACTGGGTGCAAGATACAAACATTATCACATTGTCCTGGAAACAACATTTGTCTTTTTAGATTTAAATGTGTTGTTGATGTCTACATTATAGACAGGACTGCCCAGGAATGGGGTGTGTAGTGAACAACATGAAAGTCCTAAAAACAAATTTCGGATTTATGCTGATCATCTTGGACATCTGCAAGTTGGTGAAATTTCTGCCTTTGAACGTGATCACTGATGATGTTGTCTCTGTAGAACACTCTGATTGTCATCTGTTAGTATAACTAATTTCTTGGCTGGTTCAGGTTGGGTTTTCCCACTTCTGGTATCTGTAAAACAAAAATACCATCAGCAGTATCTTGTTGTCATAGCACGAACATGGGACATACTTGTGGATGTTTGTTCTAAACATTGTATTCTGTGCCACCAGTCTGACTCTACCTCACCTTTCGGGTCCTAAGGTCCTAACTGGAAGTGTGGAGACACTAGTCGTCATTTAGCGGTATGGGAAGTCTTCACTTTGGGGATCACCCCTGCAGCCTACAAGCAAACAGTTCTGCCCCAAAGCCCTTACAGTTAGGCCACCCATGTGTCCCTAAGTAAGGTGGTGACAATTTTACAATGCGAAGCATGGGTCAGTGCTTTACAACCTTAACATAACTCTGCTGCAACCTTAACCAAGAGAACTTAGAACAGCCTTTATCTTTTAGTGTCTGATGAAACAGCTGTGGGATTCTTATCACGACAGTCCTGAATAAATTATCTTAGAAATTACCTTATCTTAGAAGCTACACTGAAAACGGTCACTTCATGTGGTGAAAAAAACACTCATCCTGCATTTTACAGTCTTTGAGACTGTGTGCTGAGACCCTTGCAGGACTGAGTCAAGATCTACATATGAAAATAAACTTCATATGCACTTCTTGACTGGCCTGATGCATATTTATATTTCCATTTCTGTTTTACCAGAAACTTATCAGGACCTTACTTATTAACATAAACGTGGCAGACTGTGATAAGCATGTCTTAATCCTCCACTGTAGAGTCAATTAGCAGTTTTTTAATGCTATCCCTTAAGCCTATGTTTCAAACATAGCTAAAATCTGTCTCAGAGATTTGGTCATGTCTCAATATAATCTCATCAGTTAAGCATATATGCTCATATGATTCTACCACAGGTATTTACAGCTAAGGCAAACAGTAGATTCGCCTGACCAAGTTGTAACCTTTAATTAACTGGCATTATTGAACTACCCCATTTTGAGAATCAGTCATTACTGCCATCATTAACAATGAGGGTTCAAACTCTTTTGAAAGCAAATGGTAAAGCTGAACAAACTTTTAGAAAACTGTGAGAATAAAGCCAATTGCCACTTCTTTGGCAGTAATTACATTTACATGAGCTGAACCAATAGCCACCATGGTCCTGGATGCAAAAACATGCAGTCATAAACCCATAAAACCACTGAAGGTACCTGTAGGTTACACAGAACCCAATACAGCAGCCTTAAAACAGTGAAGGACTGAACTTTTTATAATGCTTAAAGTTATTAACTAGCTGGTTTATGATTCACAGTAGGTTTTATCTACCATCTATTGTTCTGCTCATGTATAATTGGCTATAAATACTCTCCCACAGAAGCCATTGTTATTTCAATTGATCCTTCTCTGTAGGAATGGCAGAAAACCAAGTTGCTTTCTGGATTAGCTTAACAAGTTTATGCACCACCTTGGGGATGACCGCCCCACCCACAGAGTTGGACTGGGTTTTCCCTAAACTCATTTTACTCTTGTCTTTACTGTAATCTTTAAACTTGGACAATTACAAACAAAAACAAACACAAAACAATAAAGTAGATCTGAACTCCTCCCCAAGACAGGACGCCACCTTGTGCTCTGATCAGGAACTGAGGAATTATGACACCCCTATTCAAACAAACACTGTTTCTTGTGTAAAGACCAGAAAATAGTTCTATATGTTTCTGCACCTTTCCTAGATAAAGGAGGAGAATATATACAAGAACAAAATTAAAAAACTAAAACTGTCCCTCGGTAAGAAAGACCTTTCTACCAGATGTACGGCCGACAAACAGGAACTAGTCCTGTAACCTCTCCATACACATCATATGGAGGAATCTACATATAAGACAGACAACATTCCTGCTCTGGCTGTGTGTGTTGTGTTTTGTGTTTCTTTTACTCACCGTTAGTGTGTGAGGTGATGTTTCAGTGACTTTACAGGACAGAATCAGCCACCAGCAGACCGTCACCGGATTCTTGTTTTCCCTTCAACGGCAGCAGATGCTTGCAGCATCAGACGTCTAAAAAAAGCCGGAAAACTTTGCGGATCTCGGATCCCACCTTCGTTGCCATAAAATCTGTTGACTTCTGCTTGTTTCTTAAAGAAAAATCGGAGTGGAGACTCGAGAAAAACACACCCACTAGTTGTCTCTTTGTCTAAACGACCCCAAAGTCCCCCTTACTTGATGGCCGGCTGCCTCTACCTTTGTAATTAAAATAGAGGTGTTGGAATTTACAGTCTTCCCTGTTGCTAGATTTAGAGCTATAGATAATCACATGTGAAATAGGCTAACCACTAGGAGGAGTCATTACATGACAAAGGACCACTCTCCAAAGCCCTCACACATCACCCACGAAAAGACATAGAAAATACAAAATGAGATTTACCCAAATGGCAAGGGAAAACAGAAGGGAAACAGAAGTTACAAAGTTAATAAAAGCAAATAAAATAAAGTAAAATAATATTTAACAACAGTATTGGTCAAACACAGGTTCCTGACCCCCACTCCCCAGTACTGAGCTCTGACATTATTGGTCAAACACAGGTTCCTGACTCCCACTCCCCAGTACTGAGCTCTGACCCTATTGGTCAAACACAGGTTCCTGACTCCCACTCCAAAGTACTGAGCTCTGACCCTATTGGTCAAACACAGGTTCCTGACCCCCACTTCCCAGTACTGAGCTCTGACACTATTGGTCAAACACAGGTTCCTGACTCCCACTCCAAAGTACTGAGCTCTGACCCTATTGGTCAAACACAGGTTCCTGACCCCCACTCCCCAGTACTGAGCTCTGACACTATTGGTCAAACACAGGTTCCTGACTCCCACTCCAAAGTACTGAGCTCTGACCCTATTGGTCAAACACAGGTTCCTGACCCCCACTCCCCAGTACTGAGCTCTGACCCTATTGGTCAAACACAGGTTCCTGACCCCCACTCCCCAGTACTGAGCTCTGACACTATTGGTCAAATACAGGTTCCTGACCCTGACTCCCCAGTACTGAGCTCTGACACTATTGGTCAAACACAGGTTCCTGACCCTGACTCCCCAGTACTGAACTTTGACATTCTCAGGGACTATTACACACCCGTCACTTTAACTGCTATATAAGCTCAGTCTAACTGTACTGTTTATTCCTACAGGCCTTAATCTGTTTGTGCTTTATGGAACGTTAGTGTTCATTTCAGGATCTTGTTATATTTCTATTATTATTTTTATTATGATTCTATTTTTCTACAATTAATGTTTGTTTTTACGATTAGTGTTCAGTGTTGTTTTTAGTGTCCATTTAAATTCACACTTTTCCTGTTTACCGTCTATTTAATGCTATTGCTACACCACGGGGTCTGAGAGCAATGCAATTTCAGTACACTGTACGTCCTGTAGTTACTCAAGTATCGACAATAAAGCTGACTTGACGTGAAAAGTGGACTGACCAACAGAAAGTGAAAGTGAACTTGTTCTGTGGCGTCGGGGTCTGTAGTGTTTAGGCTAAGCTAACAATGGCTTAGTCAGCAGGTCAAACTTGCTGCACAGAACAGGAGGGCCTGGTGTTGGAGTGAAAACTGAAATCAAATAAGGTTTTCCACTATTTTCCATCATCAACATTCCATATAAACTCAGAAGACTCATGTAGGTTCTCTGGTGGTTCTGGATGGTAAATAAAATGTCTATATCTGTGTTATAGTCATGGTGATACCTGGTTCCTATCACAATCACTGTAAAGACATCTGAACAGAGAGAAAGACAGAGAGCGAGAGAGAGAGAGAGCGAGAGAGAGAGAGACAGAGAGAGAGAGAGCGAGCGAGAGAGACAGAGAGAGACTTTAACACAATGAAAAGGACAGGGCAAAAAATTCAGTATAATAATCCTGGTTGAATATCCAGTATAATAATCCTGAGGCTGAAACAGCTTTACACTCACAGCTGATCACCACCCAACCAACATCTCTCACATTAAGCACCGTCCACTACATCCAGTCCTCATTACTGACCAACACAGAAACCCCTCTCCTGTAGTTCCACCTCACTGCTGCTTAGTCAGAGACTGTAGAACATCTGCTGACATACAGTTTGTGTTGTCCATCCTCCAGACCATGTGGTCAGTGAAAGCACAATGTAGGTGTTTCTAATAAAGTGGCCAGGCTGGGTGGTATTTTCTGTAGGACTTTGTTACTGTATGTATGTTTTTTGACTGTACGAAATCATAAATGTTGACTGATCATAAAACAGCACTAACACAGTCCACTACCAAAGACATCATGTGACAGCAAATGACATCACTTCCTGTGTGACCGTGACCAGGGCCAGGGCCAGGGCAAAGCTGAAAAGACCCAGTCATGGCACAGCCAGCATCGCTATGGGAGACGAGACTGCCTTGGCAACGCCGTGGCAACAATGAATCATTTTCAAGTCAGAGAGAGGAGCCACTGTGAGAGAGAGAGACAAAAGCTGCTCTATCGTTGCATTTAACACAGGAACTCTGAACATCCACACCGCAACCCTTACCGCACGCCCGCACTCACACTCACAGGCCCCAACGCTTCACAACAGCAGTCACTAATCACTAATTAACACACGGATCAATATCAGACAGAAACGCTTAATCAGCACATTCTCTTAAAGTAGTAGCTCAGTGAAGACATTGCAGACGGTTCAGCTCTAGAGCTATGAGGCTAATGTGGCTAACAGGTAATGGAAGGGTACTAGCATGATGCTAAGTGCACGCCTCAACTCGCCTCGACTCACTTCAAACACAGTACTGAAGTTTCCAATCGCCATCTTCTGATTCAAACTTCTACTTTCACATTAAATGGAGCAGCAGTTACTACTTTGACACTTGATCGTTTTTTTTCCTGCATATTCAAATTGTAAAATGTAATATTTTACTATTACACCCAATAAAATAATTCAGATTTACTTTGCTTATTAAAAATGGTTCTTATTAAAGGGAACATTTCACAATAATAAGCTATTTTAATCTATAAACTATGGCGTCACATTAATGTCAAAACTCACGATTGCAGAAAAACTATTCGCGCTCGTGCAGAAACACAATTCACGCACGTGAAACATCCCTCCCACGCGTGCAGGAACACAATTCACGCACGTGAAACATCCCTCGTGCGCGCGCAGGGCCCATGGCTGCTTCTGTCAGCAAATTCTATTAGTTGATGGCTCCTGGGGGCGTGGCTGACCACACAGTACGAAAAGCCCCTTTCCAGAAGACAAACATAGTGGACGGACACAAACATCAACAGGTGAGTGAGGTTAAAACCACTAAACTCTGGTTTATCTAAATTATAAGAATAATTTACTAGTCAGGCTGAACATTGTTAATGTTTTAGTATCATGCTGGTTGCGCTTATCCATTTAGTTTAGACTTAATTTGTACAGAGTATAATGTTAGTTTAGCTAATAGCTAATGTTGAGTGGAATTACCAACAAAATATCTGGTAATTAAATTGTGTAAAGGGACATTTTTACTGAAATAACAAATGAACATTGACAATAAATCTTTAATACTCTGCTATCGGCTTCAGCCTGTAGTTCAGGGGTGTCCAGTCTTGTCCACAAAGGGCCGGTGTGGGTGCAGGTTTTCATTTCACTCCAGCAGAGCACACCTGACTTCACTCAATCAGTCTGCTTCAGTCTTCAGACAGCAGAGCACTCCTGACTCCACTCTTAATCAGTCTGCATCTATTTTAAGTTGATGGGGGAACAGGCAAGTGGGCAACGGGAATCAGTGAATGCATGCTTATAAAAATTGTTCAGCCTGACTAGTAAATTATTCTTATAATTTAGATAAACCAGAGTTTAGTGTTTTTAACCTCACTCACCTGCCGATGTTCGTCTCCCACCGCTATGTTTGTCTTCTGGAAAGGGGCTTTTCGTACTGTGTGGTCAGCCACATGCCCAGGAGCCATCAGCCAATAGAATTCGCTGACAGAAGCAGCCATGGGCCCTGCACGGTGCAAGGGATATTTCATGCGCGCGGGTTTTGACATTAATGTGACGCAATAATAAATATAGATTTATTTCAGCATGTAAACTTGTTTCATTTGAAAAGTCAAACAGTAAAAAGTGTGATATATTGAACCTGCTGATAACAGTTTTCTTTAAATGCGTCCAATAAAGAAGCTAGGCGGGTTTCAGTTTCAGCAGGTTTCAGTTTTTAAAAATATATAAACTATATTTTGTTTCTAAAACATTTCAAAAATACAGTTTTCCAATTTATCTGAAAAACGTGATTCGCTCAAAATGAGAAACATTAGATATACTGAGTAGATTTAATGGTGCAGTATGAAAGATTTATTTATCTATTATCACAAATGGAATGTAGTAACAAAACCTTGTTCTCATTAATGTATAATCAGCTGTTCTCGTTATCTTACAATGACCTTTTACCTCTACATAGGGAGCAGCTCCTCTTCAACAGAGGCCGCCACGTTTCTACAGGTGCCCAGAACAGACATACCACACTGACACTAGAGGGCACCTTTCATGCTTTTACGCTGAAGCAGCAGCTTGTATTTATTGACGCTGTAGCTCCGGCTGGAGATGTAGAAAGAAGAAGAATCATTGGAGCTGCTGAATATTCTGCGCTGTGTGAAGTTTCAGAACCCAAATTTTGACAAATAGAGGATCAGATTTATTATTTATGTCAAGAAAAGTGAGATAGTGTGAACAGTCACTGTCAGAGGAGAGAAAACATGAAGAAAAATGAAATCAGGACAGACGACGGCAGAAAACCTGACGACCACCACATGTTCTACTACACGCCTGCAAAAGGAGGAGTGGGGGAGGGGGGGATTCAGCTGGGTGCAATCTGCAACCTCACCAGTAGATGACGCTACATCTTACACACTGCAGTTTTAAGATCATTTCACTCAATACCATTTCGTGCAGGCATCAGCACTGACGTTCATAGTGTGCTGTTAATACACTAATGTATTATAGACTGTTATTCCCCTCATACGAACCCTAGTGGAACCAGAAATCAACTCTGATATTTTTCATTAAACTAATGTACTAAAATATTGTGTCTCTGTATCTCAGTCTTCAGATGAACTAGGACTCTGTCGCCTCTCTGTGTGTGAAATAAAGATAAAAGCTTTTAAACAGTAAACACACTTTTATAAACAGTGATCTGCTCACTCACCTGCAAAGAACCAAACCCAGCTTGGTTCCGGTTCAGTAAAACAAACACATTTCAATCACACAAATATAAACCATCTACTGAGGGGAAAATGCAGCTTTATGGGTAAAGTAGCATGTTAAATGTGTCTGAGGTCTCATTCACACCTGAGTGATCTGATCAAATCCAGTGTATATATGAGACGATCACTCCAACCACCTTCAGAGGTGTCAGTCCAACTCAGAGACAGTGATGCGGTGAAAGTGGGCGAAGCTTTTCACACACTCACCAAAGTTGATCAGAAGTGTTTAGTCATTCATGCATTACAGACAGCAGGTGTAAACCACTAACGGCCAAATCAGTGATGGACATTAAAGCGAACAGTAATCAGAATAATCAACTGTAACATACTAAAGCATAGGTGCTTCACCTCCAAAGCGCAAGAGCTTCACCACAAATTTATTTGTATAAATCCTAATAATATAATGTAAGCACAAATTTTATGCATGCTAAAGTATTTGATCATTTCCTACCCTCTCCTAAAGAAAGCTCAGTATTATCTGTAGTTAATCAGACAGTATCAGCTGTATCTCAGCAACACATCATTACAGTAAATGAAGTGCTGCTGATGGACTTTAATAAACTCCCGTAATGTCTGGAGAGCAGCGACAAGACCTGAACATTCTTCTGAACTAGTCTTTAAAAAAAGAGAAATTCTTGTAAATCTTTTACTGTATTTGTGTTTATTTGCATTTATTCATAACTATTTTAAAATACATCATATTAATAATGAATATTTTACATGACATTTATAACAGTGAGATACTGTAAATACATCTTAAATTAGAAGGTCAGATTCAGGCTAATGCAGTGAAAGTCAGTGGGGGATGAGGAAAACAGTCTCTGAGAAATTGAGGTCAGTGGGGTTTTAGGCTCAGAGAGGAGTTCAATAATAAATGAAGGACTGAACAAAAGCAAGATTCACTGTTTACATCAGCTCCATCAGTCACTCGCACAATCACTCACAGTCACAGTCAGTCACAGTCACTCATACAGAGACTCACACAATCAGTTACAGTCACTCACAGTCAGTTAGTCACTCACACAGTCATTCAGTCACAGTCAGTCACTCACAGTCACATAGTCAGTCACAGTCACTCACACACTCACTCAGTCACATAGTCAGTCACAGTCACACAATCACTCACAGTCATTCACAGCTACAGTCAGTCACTCACATAATTACTCACAGTCTGTCAGTCACACAGAGACTCAGTCAGTTAGTCACTCACACAGTTAGTCAGGCACTCACACAGTCACACACCATCAGTCAGTCACTTACAGTCACTCACAGTCACAGTCAGTCAGTCACTCACAAAGTCAGTCATAGTCACTCACACACAGTCACAGTCAGTCACACACTCACACAGTCACAGTCACTCAGACAATCACTCAGTCACATAGTCAGTCACAGTCAGTCACACAACACTCACAGTCATTCACAGCTACAGTCAGTCACAGTCACTCACATAATTACTCAGTCACACAGTCATTCACTCACAGTCAGTTAGTCACACAGTCAGTTAAAGTCACTCACACAGTCACACACCGTCAGTCAGTCACAGACTCAGGTCACTCACAGTCAAACAGTCAGTCAAACATAGCCTCACACAGAGACTCAGTCACACAGAATCACAGTCACTAACAGTCACTCCCACAGTCACTCCCAGTAGTAGACAGCTAAAAGGGCTAATGACGTCAGGCTAAACGAGACTAAAGAGGCTAACATGCTAATCGAGGCTAAAAAGGGTAACAGGCCGAACCAGGCTTAAGAAGCTAACAGGCTACATGAGACTAACAGGCTAAACGAGACTAAAGAGACTAACAGGCTAAACAAGACTAAAGAGGCTAGCAGGCTAAACAAGACTAAAGAGGCTAACAGGCTAAACAAGACTAAAGAGGCTAGCAGGCTAAACAAGACTAAAGAGGCTAACAGGCTAAACAAGACTAAAGAGGCTAACAGGCTAAACGAGGCTAACAGACTAAATGAAGCTAAAGAGGCTAACAGGCTAAATGAGGCTAACAGGCTAAACAAGGCTAAAGAGGCTAATGGGCTAAACCATGCTTCCATTAACATTGTGTTTGGCTTTGAATTTAAGTATTTTCTACATTATTTGCTGTAAAACTAAGATAATAAGTAAGAACGTTACTGAACGTCTCACACGTTTTTTGACGGAATTACATTCCACAGTAATATTAAACTTGGTGTGGAACATAAACATGTTAGCTTCATGCTAACCCAATACAGGAAACTGCACAGAGTGGTAGGTAGAAATTAAAATTATCAGCAAAAAGTACTTCAATGACCTTAATGGCACACTAAAATTTATCAGCACACAATCAATTCCATCCTAACTTATTTATTAAAATGTGTATTTTAAAATATTTTACATTGTTGTACATCAGATCAGCACTTCTGTTCCTCCCAGTTTAGTGTCAAGTTCCCCCAGTGATCTCAGGCTCCCTTCACACCAGGCTAGGAGGGAGGCTAGAATGTTCCTCTGAGACACAACAAGCTCCACCACATCTCCATTACTGGAGCTCAGCCGGCTTGGAGGACAACGTTAATAGCTAATTCTCCTAAATCAGCAACAGACACCCATCAAAACCACTTAGCAGCTTAGGATAATGACAGTAATCCCCCCAAACAATTACACAGTCTCTGGCCACTTTAACAGAAACCCCTCTCCTGTATCTCCACCTGTTGGTGTTCAGTGAGAGACTATAGACTATCTGCTGATGTACAGTTTGTGTTGGCACACATAAAACATCCTGGAAGGTAGATGTTTAAAGGTTCTAGATGCAGGAACCTACAGACAGTCTGAGTTTAAGAGGCCATAAAACAAATGTTGCAAATAATACATAAAAATGAAATTTCTGACTTTTTTGGTGGGCAGGGCTTAAAAGAAGGTATTCACCTTCAGTGTCTACTGGTCAACTGATTTTGGAGTGCCTTTAGCCACACCCACACTCTGACTCCTCACCCTTGTCTGATGCAGCAGTGCTGTAACCTTCCTATAATTCTATAATAAATATAAATATCCATCCATACATCCATCCATCCATTTTCTAAGCCGCTTCTCCGGTCAGGGTCGCGGGGGGGTGCCGGAGCCTATCCCAGCAGTCTTTGGGCGGAAGGCAGGATACACCCTGGACAGGTCGCCAGTCCATCGCAGGGCAGACAAAATAAATATAAATATATATAATTAAATTATGAATATAACATATTTAATATAAAATATATATTTAATAATTCAGTCCAAGACGCCTCTGACCGCACGCAGCACATGTTCCGCCTGCTGGGGACATTCACAGTTTGTGGATTGGGCGTGGCTAAAGTCAGATGACCTATCAATTCAAAATCATTAGACTAATATACACGAAAGGGGAATGTCTTATTCTAAGCCCCACCCACCAAAAAAACTCCCAAACTTCAGAGACAGACGAGAGATTAAAAATCTGACAACAGAAAAAGGGGGGAAATAAAGGGGGGGTAATGAAATAGACTGAAAAAATTAAATCTGGATTCTGAACTTTTGTGCAGCAAACAAACTGTGATGAAGGCTGTAAGATACATTTACTGTATAATAACGGCTGAAAAACCTGAATGAAGCTGTAATTCAGTCAGCAGTGAAATGGCGAAGCGGCTCCGAGTTCACTGCAGTGCTTCTGTCGGCTCCACACGCAGGAAGCTGAGGAACTGATGAGTCGTCACTGAGAGACTAAAATAGGTTCCTCTGCAGTTCCGAGTTCGCTATGAGGGGACGTGATCGATCAGTAGAGCTGCACACCGTTAGCGCTCTGAAGGTGACCTTAACCACAGAGTCGACCTTCAGACAGCACCTCAACCTCACCTGTGGTTCTGATCCACTACAGCATGCAGTCTTGTCTGAGAGCTTAGCTCTAACAGCCATATTCACATCTCTGATCAATACTGAAGAGCAAAGAACAATGACCACACAGCATTCACCATGGCAACTACTGAACCCCACAGCGTTCACCACAGAAACTACTGAACCCCACAGCGCTCAACTTGCTGACTACTGAACCCCACAGCATTCAACATGCCAACTACCGAAACCCACAGCATTCATCACGCCGACTACTGAACCCCACAGCGTTAGTCATGCCGACTACTGAACCCCACAACGTTAGTCATCCCAACTACTGAACCCCACAGCATCCAATACAGCGACTACTGAACCCCATAATGTTCAAGACAGCAACTACTGAACCCCACAGCATTCAAGACAGCGACTACTGAACCCCACAGCATTCAACATGACGATTCATGAAAACCACAGCATTCAACACGGCGACTACTGAACCCCACAGCGTTCACCACGGCAATTACTGAAACCCACAACATTCACCACGGCAACTACTGAACCCCACAGCATTCAACGCACTGACTACTGAACCCCATAACGTTCAAGACAGCAACTACTGAACCCCACAGCATTCAAGACAGCAACTACTGAACCCCACAGCGTTCAACACGGCGACTACTGAACCCCACAGCTTTCAACACGGCAACTACTGAACCCCACAGCTTTCAACACGGCGACTACTGAACCCTACAGCATTCAATGTGCCAACTACTGAACCCCACAAGCTTCGACCATGGCGACTACTGAACCCCACAGCGTTCACCACGACTACTGAACCCCATAATGTTCAAGACAGCAACTACTGAACCCCACAGCATTCAACATGCCGATTACTGAACACCACAGCATTCAACATGGCAACTACTGAACCCCACAGCGTTCAACGCGGCGACTACTGAACCCCACAACATTCAACGCGGCGACTACTGAACCCCACAGAGTTCACCACGGCAATTACTGAACCCCACAGCATTCACCATGGCGACTACTGAACCCCACAGCATTCACCATGGCAACTACTGAACCCCACAGCATTCAATGCACTGACTACTGAACCCCATAACATTCAAGACAACAACTACTGAACCCCACAGCATTCAAGACAGCGACTACTGAACCCCACAGCATTCAACCTGCCGATTACTGAACCCCACAGCGTTCAACGCACTGACTACTGAACCCCACAGCGTTAGTCATGCCGACTACTGAACCCCACAATGTTAGTCATCCCAACTACTGAAACCCACAGTATTCATCACGCCGACTACTGAACCCCACAGCGTTAGTCATGCCGACTACTGAACCCCACAACGTTAGTCATCCCAACTACTGAGCCCCACAGCATTCAATACAGTGACTACTGAACCCCACAGAGTCTATCACGGCGACTACTGAACGGCACAGTGACCTACGTGTTCACTACTGAGCCTCACACATGTGGTTTACACACCAACAACTGATACCTACAGAGTTCATAACGCTGACTACTGAACATCAGGTCATTCAACATACCAACTACTGAACATACACAGATCACACACACAGACTACTGAACATCCCAGTCAGTTCCGTTCGGCACTGAATACTGGACTCTAGAGAAGAATGCTACCATTAACCAGCTCTGAAATGAAACAGCCAGGCTCGGAACGTTGAGTATAATCAGATTTGTTCTGAGGATGTTTTTTTGATTGCTAGATCTTTCATAAAAGTGTACAGGTTCTGCAGTGTTCTGTGAAGAATCAGCCTAGGTTGATTATTCATATTGTGTTCTGCTGTTGCTTTCAGGTGGAGGAACGTTTGCTGTAGAGGAGTTAGAGGTTACGTGTGCACAGTGGAGAGGAAAGTAGCAGATCCATCTGGAACCGAGCATTAAGAAGTATCTGTTTTGTTCTCGTCATTCAGGAACACACAATCGCCTATTGTTGCACTGAAAAACAAAACTTATCCAAGGACAATGTGAATGGGACTTGTTGTGTTTCACATCTGCAACACACACACACACACACACACACACACACACACACTGTGGCTAAAACAACCCCCACATTAACAGATCAGAGGAAAACACTTTTGAACATTAACACAAGTTGCTCACCTCGTATTTAACTGGCCAACATTAGTTACCTTAACAACAGACAGCAAACCACAGATAAAGCTTTTACATTTCCAGACTGACACTTCTGCTGAGTTCTGAAAGCATAACTGTGTTTCCAGTTTAACCAAAACAAAAATCCAGTTGTTTAAGGTGTTTTAAGGAGTTTTGTTGTTTTCCCTCAGAATCACAAATACAAACAACAACCACCATAAACAGAGTTATTAAGCTATTGTATTTGTGATTCTGAGGGGAAACAACAAAACTCCTTAAAACACCTTAGACAACTGGACTCCTGACTGAACACACATTATAGTCAGCATGAATCCAGCAGATAAGTAAAATGCAGCATTATTAAAATTTGGTGTGGAGTTTTGGGCCGACATGGTTTGGAGTTTTCGGCTGAAATGGTTTGGAGTTTTGACAACATTTATGCCACTGTGGGAAACAGAACATGATAATGCTGTATTTACACATTAAAGCCAACAGCTGGACACTGTGGCATAAACGTCATTGTGGGGATGCCATCCACAGAATACCGGTGATGTCCTAAACTGTATTTAATATGGAAAAAGTTGTGTGGATGTAAAATCTCTGTGCCTTTAATCACGTCAACCTTCTTATTTTCATATGTATAATATTATCAGCGCAGCTGCGAAGTTATGCCACCATTACTGCTGCTCTATGGCTAATTTTGACAGACTAATAATGTTAGATAATGTTTGACAGATAAATAATGTATGAGCATCTATTTTCACTACCAAGAGAGAGAGATGGGGAGAGTGGGAGACAGACAGAGAGACAGAGAGAGAGAGAGAGAGAGAGAGAGAGAGAGACAAAGAGAGACAGAGACAAGGTGGGCAGAGAGAGAGAGAGAGAGAGAGAGACAGTGGGAGACAGAGAGAGCAGGAGAGTGGGAGACAGAGAGAGAGAGAGAGAGAGAGAGAGAGAGACAGTGGGAGACAGAGAAACACACAGAGTCAGAGAGAGGGAGAGACACAGAGAGAGAGACACACACAGAGACAGAGATGGAGAGAGAGGGGAGAGGGGGAGAGAGAGAGAGAGAGAGAGAGAGAGAGAGAGAGAGAGAGAGGCAGGAACAGTTCAGTATATGAGGTAAATCTCACTCAGTCACTCTAACTGATCCCTTCATTACTGATCACACACCACAGCTCTCTGTCCAACAGTCCACTCTACACTCTATTACAGACACAGATCCTCATCACTCTTACACAACAGCACAGCTAGCATCAGCATGCTAGTACCCACTAGCATCCATGTAGTCAGGTGACACAAACACACACACACACACATTCACATACCATCAGTCTTCTTAGGATGCATCTGCAGCTCAGAGGAACCCACAGAGAACCAAACACAAATGAGAGAGAGATAAATATGAGAGAGGGAGGAGGGGGGAGAGAGAGAGATGGAGGGAGGGAGAGAGAGAGGGAGGTATAGTAGCAGTGTGGTTTGTCGGCCTGGGATGTTGGCTATAATATGGCAGGAGGATGCTATGTGCTAGCTAGCTCAATGTCAGCTGCATCCCTAACACAAAGACACCAGCATCACATCAGCCGGAAGGATGGAGTGATGGACAGATGGACGGATGAAAGCATGGATGGATGAAGGATGGATGGGTGGGTGTAGTGGTTCTGCTCACCAACAGCTTCTTCTTTTCTGCTCTCCTCAGCGCTTTCTCCTGGCAGCCCGTCCCAAATCACCGGCTACAGGCTGCACATCCCTCCCTCCTCCCTCTCTCTATCTCCTGCCCCCACCCTCTTTGCACTCTCTCATTTATATAATTATTTCCCTCCCTCTACCTCCTGCTCCGTCACTCTCCTCTCTCTCTTGGCTCTGTCTGGTAGGACAGACAGGTGGACGGCCAGACGGACGGATGTCCTCTATTGCATGTCTATTGCTCTGCTGATGGGGATGAAGGACAAGAGGAACGAGGGAGCACCTTCTTCTCTATAGACAAAGATATTTTCTGCTGGAGTGCCTGGCTCTCCTCTCCTCCTCCTCCTCCTCCCTCTCGCTCAGGGTGTAGCTGTGCGTCCCGGAGGGAGTCTCAGTGAAATCCCGGCCTGGATCAGGCTGCTGGAATGAACGGCAGCTCTAGAGGTTCAGTGTGTGTTTTCATATGTTCTGTCATGTCTACAGTGCTGCAACTCACAGGTTCCATCCACACCCACTGCAGAGCAGACTCAGTTTATATCACAATACCTACATTTAGAGCAAGTTATTCATTCAGCCTAATGAGAAACTGCAGAACAGACTCAGTTTATATCACAATACCTATATTTTGAGCCGGTTATTAATTCAGCCTAATGAGAAACTATAGAACAGACTCAACTTATATCACAATACCTACATTTTGAACCAGTTATTCATTCAGCCTAATGAGAAACTGTAGAACAGCCACATTTACACATTTAGTCTGATAATTCGTTAATAATCCGTAATATGTACATGTAAACGCCTCAATTGGAATAGTCTAGACTGATTGAGGTCATTCAAAATACAGTTTCTATCTGATTGATCAAGGTGGGAAATCCTGTAAATAATCAGTTAAATAGAAGAATAATATCTGTGCAAACGCCTGTATCTGATTACATTCCCTATCAGAATTTTAAGTCCGTTCTGCATGTGCAACACGTCATAGTAAGAGTTTATACTGTTCAACACGGGGGAGCAGAAACTGGTCTGCAGAGGAGATGAAGTTTATGCTCTAATCTTTAAAAGACAGCGGTGGGAACACAACGTCTTCCTCTCGGCCTTCTTTAATAAGGACATGTGAATGATGTTTTCCTGAGTCTGACGTCCTTTTAAAGCAGTTAAAAACACAATCACTGCTGACTGCTGCTCATCTCTGAGATTCATGGGAAGCTGGTTGTCATGGTAACGTCTAAGTGGTTCTCTACACATGCATTTCGTTTTGATTACTCTTAGTGTGCATGTAAAACGAGATTTTCTACACAGATTACTGAGTGTGAACACACCAAACCAGTTACTGACACATGGTTGGTCTGTGTCAGATGGTCTGTAGCATAAATTATCAAAATATAATAACTTTATAAATAATAGATCAAGTAGAAATAAAATAAACAGTTAATGAAAAATATAAAACAATAATTCAGCAGGAACTAAGAAGTAAAGGTTAAAGTAAAATAAAAGAATAATAAACGTGACACAGTAACAAATACACACACACGCACACATTTTCTAAGCTGCTTCTCCCTCAGGGTCGCGGGACAGGAACTGAAATACATGGAAATTAAATTTAAAATGTAACTAAAATCGAGTAAACTAAACGAAGTAAAGGCTGATCGGTCACTGAACGCGTCTGAGAAGCTGCATCACACTGAGCGTCTCTGTGACGTAGGACAGCCTACGGTCACAGTAAGAGATTTATAGATTAAAACAGAAGCGGACACAGACAGAGATGACAAGCTGAGCTCTTCATAAAGTCCTCAGTGCTTCACACTGTATGGGTCACTAGTAAATGGTCTTAAAGCAGAGTGAAAACAGAGATTTCAGAGTAGTTGCTGATGCATTTCTGTATATCACATCACCAAAATCCACGAGAGACAGTAAAGCTGCTTTAATGATCTTTTTCCTTGTGTGGGAAACACTCTTTGTTCCGATACAGGAAGCCAAGTTTTCACTGTAGTTTACACATATTTAAAGTTAAAAGTATATAAAAAAAATGTTTAAAAGTTCCAAACAAGGTATTTCTACTAACTCTTATCTGGTCCCTTCAGGGTTGTGATTTTAAAAGCGTTAAGATCAATTAGAGACTCTGGAAAACAGCATAAATTTAGTTTTCTCAACATTTAAACTAGTTTATGGTTGTAAAAAGCGACTGTAGCACAATAAAACACTGCTTTATCCACTGCAGTACGAGTATAGTCAGCCGGGCAGTGCAAGATGGGGTCAAGTGTACTGTGCAGTCAACAACTGAGGTGGCAACGTCATTAATATAAATATTAAATAATACTGGTCTGAGGATCGAACCTTAGTTACCGGTAGTAGCTCTGGTTTAGCCCTGGTTTTCCCAGGGCCACACACTGCTCTCTACCAGAGAGATCATTTTTAATCCAGTTAGTAGCCCTGAGATCAAAACCAATGTTTTTTAAAAAGCTTTTAAGAGCAGGGAAGGATCAACTGCATCAAAGGCTTTAGAGAGATCAATAAAAATGAGAGCAGCTGCAGAGATTGTGCTTTTCTGAAACCAGATTAATAATCTGAAAAGACTTTTACGCAGAAATGCCTTCAGTTGATTTTCACTAAGGTTTCTAAGATCTTGACTAAGCATGACAGGTTTGAGATGGTCTATTGTTAATAAGATCAGACGCATCACCTCTTCTGTGAAGTGGAATTATAGGAGTTGTTTTCAGATGCTGATAAAATAGAGAGATTGTGCTGATGGTGTTGGGCTTTGGCCATCAAGCGAGGAGAGAGAGGGTGAACTGCAGAGACCAGGTCTGACAGCAGGGGGTGTGTCTACCACACTGACAGGCGCTTCTGCATTACTGTTATTAAATAAACATCCAGCAGCTGAAAAGTGAGTAATAAATGCTTGTCAGAGCTCCCTGACCAGTAATGTGATGATCACTACTGACCATAAACTACTACTGATCACTGTCTCTCACCCTCTCTCCTTGTGTTGTTAAGCTGGTCTGAAAGCATGAAAAGAGAAAAAAAACACTCACTGTCCTCTCCTGGACACGGCATTCCAGGTTTCTCGGGAATGCTTGGGAATACTGAGAGAGAGAGAGAGAGAGAGAGAGAGAGAGAGAGAGAGAGAGAGAGAGTTGAGAGTATTACAGGGTTTTGCACCATTTTAAAAGTAAAATAAGGCTTTTAAAGACATTTTAAGACCTCAATACATATAATTTAAGACCCAAAAATGTCATAAAAAATTATTTGGTAGAAAATACTCAATTTATTGTCTCCCACATTGGAAATCAAAACTTAATTGTTATCAACAATCTTTTCAATTTTGTTCCATTGTGATGCAGAACAGAGCCAGCATAAGATACATAAGCTGCATTACATTAAACAACACACTGACTTGCATGTAGAAACCTGTAGAAACCATACAGAATTATAAAATAACACATAAAGCATACTGCGTTGTAAATAAGCTAAAAAAAAGTCCTCAAAACAGCTTGTTTGCAAAACAACACAAAATGTTATCACATGAATCTTAGAGAGAAACCAATGAACAGTTCAAATTCAAGAGGTCAAAATTCTCTTCAAGACATGTAGCGTAGCTCTGCCACTCTCTTCTCAATTTCATGGTCTAGGTCCATCAACTCCCCTCTCTTGTCCTTGCATCTTTTTCTCATGGAGTTGGATTTAGTGATGAGCTCTGCCATCTTGGTCCCAGCTGTATTCTCAGCCTTCTCTGCAAGGCTATCTGCCTCCTTCTCTAGAGTGTCACACACAGTTAAGATTGTTCTTCTTTTCTTGCGTATCTGTTCAAGCTCATTTTCAGCCCCTTTTCTCTTGTTCATCTGTTTTGCCTTTTCCTTTTTCTTCCTCTCATCTTCCAAAAAGATCCTATACCGGTTGCGTGAAGTTGCACATTCATTTAGCAGCTCTTTAGTTAGTGGCACTTTGACCACTCCACCACACATCCTCACATAGTCTCTGTGAGACTATAGTGTCCTCATTCATATTGCACATCTCCACCTCCTTGTTTATGGAGAATCCACGCTCCACAGTGGCTTGTCCATGGGACAGAAGCAGTAGCTTTTCCACAAAGCTCCAAAGTTCTGCATATCCATTCATGGCCTTATGCAGGAAGCTGTCAACTCGCAATGTCCCATCCAATGCACTGAAGACCATGAATTCCTCTCCTCTGGCCTCATTAAACAGGAACTTCTGAAACTGTTGTGCAATCTTATCACCTGCATTTACATAAAGACAAACACATTTGTATATTTTCCAGTTAAAATTATATTTTGTGAAATCACAAGAGATTTATATTCAATATACTCTGGAAAATGAATCTCAGATTTCCAACTCTATTTGAACTAAGTCCAAGAACATTTATTAGGCCTACAGACATGTGTTACAACTCCTACTAGGCTAAATTTCCAATAAAATAAAATACAACTAAAAAGATGCAAGTAATAGGCTAGTATAACTTGACATCTAAAATATGGCTATTTACTGAAATAAGATATTGTCTTAGTCAACGACATTGAAGGGAGAGATGCAATAACATTTAGAGCAGTGGTTCTCAAGCTTTCTCATGTCAAGGACCTCGAAATTGGCACAAATTAGACCACAAATCCCCATCTTTTAAGATTTTTGCTTTTAGAGGTCTTATTACAAAAAGTGTATGAATCCTATGACCAAAATTGTCATACATTCTGTCACTGTGTGATTTATTGATGGAATTATAGTGAGAATAAATGATTCCCCTGGAGTTCACTGGGTCCAGGCACAGCATATTTCAGACAGTGGGGTACTTCAGTGGGCACTTCAATAGAATGTTCTGACAAATTTGACAGGGCACTCTGGCTGTCTCGCATGAACTCTAACACATCACACTCACTTCCACCCTGACTGCCTGACATGCCCTGACAAATGCACAAAAGTCATGTGTCACCTGAAACATCAAATAAACTCTCCCTATGTGTAACTTACACTACACAACATTTTACAAATCCTGTGAATAAATCAACTGTTTGATGTCTAATCTTAATCTAATCTATTGGTTGTTTTAGAATAAATACTTAAGTAGTCAAATTACTTGCAGCTGATGTAGCACATTGTTGAAGTCATCCAAGATAATAAATGGTACCTTGAGGGCAGCTGTGGCTCCCAAGCCAATGTCCACTTGCTTTGGACTGACCCAAAATTTTTGGTCTGTCACATCAAGCTTGACCAGATTTACTGGGGAAACATCAACCTGAACATCTCACCGCCTGAGAAGGCTCTGAAAACAGAATAGCACAGGCATAGTAATTATTATTATAATCAAAATCTGAATAAGTATTACTGTATTTACAACATATTCTACAAACATCAACATGCTGAAAATGCATTACTTTGTTTTATCTTTCATATCCTCTGTAAGTAATGATGCTTAAATGACTAACCCTTTAATACATTTTCAGCTGTCATTAGGCCTACCCTGATTAGATCCTCCAAATCTCTGTCTAAGAAGGGAATCATCGGGGCATCTGTCTGGTACTTGGTGAGAAATGGCTGAAAAGTTCTTGAGATATTCATGAAGAAGTGCAACTTTGCCAGGATAATGGGATCCATCCGTGCTTCTGCGATGGTGTCATACGATGATGACCTTGGATTGGGGAGCTTCTTGGCTTTGACCTGATCCACATCGGAGACAATATATGGCCAAATTTCAATGGCTCTCTCAACTGCTGGAAGGTTTTCCAGCCAGCGATGTCCACAAAATGGCAGAGGAAATCTATCACACTTGGTCAATAACACAAAGTTTTCCCTCCTTGCAGGGGCATAATGAAACAGGTAGTGCAGGGCTTTCAGAACTTTTTCAACTTGCCAAACCGTGAAGCCATTCTTGAATGAGTTGTGCATTGTGTGAAGGCCACAACTTCCAATTATTTGTAGTTGGGCTCCACCACACTGCTCTCTGTGTTCCTCTTGTAAGAGTTCAACAAACCTCCAATTAACACTGGGCCCATCCATCGAGAGTAAGAGCATGTTGTTCAGATTCAGCTCTTTTGTACCTTCCTGCACATATAAGGGGTGGAAGGGGTTATAAATTCAATGTGCCAGGTAATCCACATTAGATTAAAAAATGGTTCCATTAGTGTAAGGATGATACTACTACTACTACTACTACTACTACTAATAATAATAATAATAATAATAACAGCTTATATAGCAGAGATCAAAAAACATCCATCAAAACACCTGACATCTTAATTGTGATAAGCACAAGTATTCTTTTACTACTATTTGTTATTTTAACGATTTCTTGCTTATACATACACTCATACATCATACACATTAAAATAATTGTGTGTGTATTATTATTTCTACAGGTTCACTAACTGGTAAAATCATGTATTCTGTGCTAAAATACAACAATTCTAATCTGTACTTACAACATGGCTTGATTCTGCATCTTAGAGTTAATTTGCAAAACAGATAAAATACATTTGTTATTGATGAAAAAGCTTGCTTTTTATTGTGCTTTGCAGATTCGCAAAAAAACAAGGTTTTTCAAATTCAATTTAATTCATAAGTCATGTGTTATTGTGCATTGAACGCACTTTCAATAAAAAAATACATATTTAGTAATAAAAATGGAGATAGGTTTTTGCACATGAACTCTTTATAGCTCTTAGGTGAATGTTTACAGTTGCTATAGCAACAAGTGACAGCCGACGTTACCAGCTGTTAGCTAGATTTGCCCAACAGTCTGAACAACCCCCCCCAAAAAAAAATAAATAAATAAAAAAAATCACAAAACGCCATATTTCAACAAAATCAACTACCAACAGTTACACCCCTTAAACTCTGAGCTAACGTGTTGCGAATAGAACAATGGTATACAATTTCAAACACAGTCGTAAAGTTACTTACACTGAAATGTCCCAACATGTCCTCGGCTCTCGAGTGACCCATAAACTCCGACCCACAGTAGCGGGAGATGACATGGTGTGTGCCCGTCTCATCATCAGTAGTCCAGAACCGCAAACCAGAACCATTTGTTTATTCTTTGTCGTTTTATTCATGCTTTCGTCAAACATGATAACATACGGCTTCTCACTAACGCTGCGCGATAGCTCCTTCTTGATGAACGAAGCAATGCCATATTTGGCGATATATGCAGTTTTATTTTCACCACAGCTGAATGACTTTGCAAGCTGGGAATCGGGGAACATGGCAGCAAAGACTTCACTTATCTCCTCATTAGATTTAAATGAATTGTGCCTCATTACGGTATGGAGAACCCAAATTACCTCTGCCTTTTGGGTCTCTGGCGGTGAAACAAAGTTTTTAATAGTCGACTGAGAGGTGGCGTCTGAACTTGCAACATTAGGGGAGCTGCAAACAATGCAGGGATTAGCCCGGGCTTGCTATATTTAGCTGGGGCCATATACCGCAGGTGCTTTCCTCCCTTCATGTGCGACTCGACGGCTTTGACCCCCATGGTCCCTAAAGAAAAAGTTTTTTTGCAGAATTTGCACATTGCCTCATTTTTGTTTTTGGCTAAATGCATCCTCTTCCATCCATTTGTCGTTAAATTTGCACTTTCCCATCCTTACATGCATCACCGCTCACCTCGACAACCGCGAAATGTCACGCCGCCCGACGTCAGGCGTCTGTCGCAAACGTACCGTAAAACGATTGTGCGCGGGGGCATTTTCTACACCTTCTTTGTACAAAGTTAATCAATCAAATACACACTATTAGATGCTTTACCACTGTGTTTTTCCCATCGGCATTAAACTCACCATCCGAATATTTAATACCTACAGCAAATTTACGATAAATGTAAGACAATATAAGACCTTAATTAATGATATTTAAATTTAAGACATTTTAAGACTTTTTAAGGACCCACGGGAACCCTGTATTAGTGATTGCAGAGGATTGTTTTTCTTATTATTGTTGATAATCTCTAAGAGTCAATAATAATAATAAAAATAATAATAGTAACAAATGAACTGTGTCTGTAATGAGAGGGTCAGTACCGTGGAGCAGGAGTCCTGATCGCTTGTTTCTGCTGTAAATCCGAAATGCCTCATCCAGCTCCATCTGAGAGGAAATAGTGCATGGATCACCTGCAGACAAACAAACACACACATTCAGCTTAAACTGCGTTTGAAAGCTCAGAATTAATGACTGGTACCGATTCTTCAGCAGCTGCACTAATAAACTGCTAATCTGCCGTTTGTTCTGTTGAAGATGTTCAGAGTTGGGAATCTCAGATTATGGATCCTGAACGGATTCTCCTTTAATCCTTAATTAAACATTTCGGTGAATGCTGAGGAAAGCACAGAGGATCACGGGTACCTTCATCATCGATCCATTTCAGCGTGATTAGCAGCTCCCTGCGGACTCCGCACATCTCCCTGACCTCCTCACACAGCTCGGAGAATGTCAGGCTGGAGTCCAGATCTGAAATCAGCATGTCTCTGTAACAGCACACAGCACGCAGGTCACTTCCTCCTGACCTGGAGTCAGTTTCAGATCTTCTTTAAAGCCTCAGTTCAGAGGTAAGTTTAATATCCCCAGTCAGAACCCCAGACCACCCAGAACTCCCCTCACACCCCCACCCACCCAGAACTCCCCTCACACCCTCTCACACCCACCCACCCCCTCACACGCCAACACACCCAGAACTCCCCCTCACACCCCCACCCTGAGGATTAATAACATAGAACTAAAAACAACAGAAAAAGACTTTCAACACCTAAGTATAATTATCTTTATTTCATGTTAAATTGATTAATGATATTTAATAATTAATTAAATAGGATTACTTATGCTCTCCCCCACCAGTGTCAACTGATCACCACCTGGTGGTGAGTTGCATCAGGTGGTGGGGGAAGATGCCGGTCAGACTGGGCAAACCCAAACGTATAGTGAGGTATAGTTGTTGGGAACGTCTGGCAGAAGAACCTGTCAGATTGATCTTCAACTCACACCTCCGTCAGAACTTTGACCAGATATCGGGGGAGGTGGGGGACATTGACTCAGAATAGGCCATGTTCCGCTCCTCCATTGTTGAAGCGGCTGACTGTAGCTGTGGCCGCAAGGTAGTAGGTGCCTGTCGGGGCGGTAGTCCTCGAACCCGGTGGTGGACACCCCAGGTGAGAGATGCCGTCAAGCTGAAGAAGGAGTCCTACCGGGCATGGTTGGCCTGTGGGACACCAGAGGCAGCTTACAGGTATCGACAGGCCATGCGATCTGCGGCTTCAGTCGTCACCAATAGCACTGTATATAGTGGAGATGGTGTGCTGCTGACTTCGACTGAAGACATCATTGGTTGGTTGAAGGAATACTTTGAGGACCTTCTCAATCCCACTGACATGTCCTCCAGTGAGGAGGCAGAGTCTGGAGACATGGGAATAGGCTCATCCATTACTGAGACCGAAGTCATTAAGGTAGTTAAAAAGCTCCTTGGTAGCAAGGCTCCAGGGGTGGCGGTGCCACATTGGGGGCGGTGCCACTGGATTGGCAGACTGGGGTGGTGGTGCCTCTTTTTAAAAAGGGGGACCGGAGGGTGTGTTCCAACTACAGGGGAATCACACTCCTCAGCCTCCCTGGTAAGGTCTATGCAGGGGTACTGGAGAAGAGAGTCTGGCTTATAGTCGAACCTCGGATTCAGGAGGAGCAGTGCGGGTTCCGCCATGGTCGTGGAACACTGGACCAACTCTTCACCCTCTCCAGGATTCTGTAGGGCTCATGGGAGTTTGCCCAACCAGTCCACATGTGCTTTGTGGATCTGGAGAAGGCATTCGACTGTGCTCCCCAGGGTATTCTGTGGGAGGTGCTTCAGGAGTACGGGGTACATGGCTCTTTGCTACGAGCCATTCAGGCCCTGTACAAACAAAGCAGGAGCTTGGTTCACATGGCCGGTAGTAAATCAGACTCGTTCCCAGTGACAGTTGGACTGCCCTTTGTCACCGATTCTATTCATAGTTTTTAAGGATAGAATTTCTAGGCGCAGTCAGGGGACGGAGGGTGTCCGGTTTGGTGACCTCAAGGTCACATCGCTGCTGTTTGCAGATGATGTGGTCCTATTGGGGACATCAGGCCGTGAACTTCAGCTTTCGCTGGATCGGTTTGCAGCCGAGTGTGAAGCGGCCGGGATGAGAATCAGTACCTCTAAATCCGAGACCATGGTTCTCAGGCGGAAAAGGGTGGAGAGCCCTCTCTGGGTCTGGGATAAGCTCTTGCCTCAAGTGGAGGAGTTTAAGTATCTCAGGGTCTTGTTCACGAGTGATGGTACAAGGGAGCGGGAGATTGACAGGCGGATTGGTGCTGGGTCAGCAGCGATGCGGGCTCTTTACCGGTCTGTTGTGGTAAAGAAAGAGCTGAGCCACAAGGCAAAGCTCTCGATTTACCGGTCGATCTACGTTCCTACCCTCACCTATAGTCATGAGCTTTGGGTAATGACCGAAAGAATAAGATCGCGAATACAAGCCGCCAAAATTAGTTTCCTCCGCAGGGTGTCTGGACTCTCCCTTAGAGATAGGGTGAGAAGTTCGGTCAAACGGGAGGGACTTGGAGTAGAGCCGCTGCTTCACGTCGAGAGGAGCCAGTTGAGGTGGTTCGGGCAGCTGGTGAGGATGCCTCCTGGACGCCTCCCTCGTGAGGTGTCACAGGCAAGTCCACCAGGGAGGAGACCCCGGGGAAGACACAGGACACGCTGACGTGACTATATTGCCCAGCTGGCCTGGGAGCGCCTCGGAATCCCCCCGGAGAGCTAGTGGAAGTGGCTGGGGAAAGGGAGGTCTGGGCCTCATTGCTTAGGACGCTGCCCTCGCAATCCGAACCCCGGAGAAGCGGAAGATGATGGATGGATGGATGGATGGATACTTACGCTCTCTGTGAAATGAACCATGAAGCTGGTCAGTGTTTGAGTGCTGACCATATCCACGATATGCTTAGAAAAGCTATGGATAAAATATCGTCACACTGCCCAGTTTAATGACCATAAATGTGACTAGTTACAACAAAAGGCCCATCAGCCAGGATTTTCTGTTAGCAATGCGCAATTATACTGTTATCCGATTTATATTATTATTTTTTTATTATTTTATTCTTACGTTTCTGCCGTTTCTTTGCCGCGTAACTAGTCCCGCAGTTTTCGAGATATCGATGCCGTTCCAACTCCAGATTGTCCGGCCCGATTGTGTGATGCGTGCTTGTACACAGCTTTTTGATCGGATGCACAGATTCCGAACAGCTGCCCAAAATGTGGGAATTTTTGTCCTATTGAAAATGAATGGAAAGGCTGTTGGCAGACTGCCAGACATGATGTCACAAAGGCCCCCTCTCTCACACAACACCTACAATCCACGCACGGAACTCAATGTCTCACCAACTCCCAGCCTGATTCTCAGCAGCTCTGTTAAGGGTTAACTGCTTTTAAGGTGGAACTGCACCAAGATAGCACAGAATTTTAAGGTGGAACATCTATTTAAGGTGGAACTAGCATAACAATAAATTTAAGGTGGAACTTCAATTAACATAGCGCTATGTTTAAGGTGGAACAGTTACTAATATGTTACTCACGTTAATGTGAAACCTCAATTAACATAGCAAAAAATTTAAGGTGGAACTGCTATTAACATAGCACGAAATATGGCACAGCATTTAAGGTGGAACTTTTTTAAGGATGCACAGAACTTAAGGTGAAACTTCAGTTCACATACCACAAAATTAAATGAGGCACAGAATTTAAGGTTGAACTGCTATTAACATAGCACTAAATATGGCACAGTATTTAAGGTGGAACTTCTTTTAAGGTGGCACAGACTTTAAGGTGAAACTGCAATTAACCTAGCACTAAATTTAAGGTGGCACAGAATTTAGGACTGAATTCTCTTTAAGCTAGCACTAAATTTAAGGTAGAACCTCTGTTAACATAGCACAAAATTAAAGGAGGCGCACAATTTAAGGTGGAACTTTGACATAGCAATGAAATTAAGGTGGCACATACCTTACGGTGGAACTTGAAACGACACAGCATGAAATTTAAGGTGGCACAGCTCGACAACTAACTCAACAGTATTTACAGGGAGCATATTTATTAATAACTGGATTAAATCCAAAGTTTATTTTGTATTTTCTATAATTTCAGTACAAACCAATCACCTCTGATTGAAGAGAATCACTGTAATACATTTTGTGTTTTACTGTGTGTTTAACACTTCAGTTTCTCCTCAGTAACGTCTGGTGTGCGTTTATCCGTATCTCAGTGCTGAGAGTTAATAAGGCCGAAAGTCCACAGAGCAAAACCAACATTACAGACCCAGCCTTACAGACCCAGCCCTGACACTGCGGGCTGCAGTGGCCACATGCAAACAAGGAATTTGCAAAGTATTTACAGCCTCACTTATCATTTCACAGCATTTCAGTGCTGTTGAGTGGTCTGTGTGTAACAGCACGAGTGAAAACACTCTTAACAAGAACACTTTACAGCAATTTCACTGATTCTGAGCATTTTATACTTTAATAGAAACACCCACCTTGTGCTTCCACTCACTGGCCACTTTAATAGAAACACCCACCTTGTGCTTCCACTAACTGGCCACTTTATTAGAAACACCCACCTTGTACTTCCACTAACTGGCCACTTTATTAGAAACACCCACCTTGTGCTTCCACTCACTGACCACTTTATTAGGAAAACCCACCATATTCCTTCTCTATGTATGTGTTTAGTTACTGACTGCAGTCCATCAATTGGTCAGTTTGTGACCACAGTGCCTCTGGTGTCCAGATATTAACTGGCCAGTGCTGACGAACATTCAGCCTCTATAATCATCATACTTTTTTCACGATGAACTCCCTGCAGTTTCAATTTGTGAAGTAACTGAGACGTCAGCCACACTGGACTGGATTGAACTGGACTGCAGGTCATGAGACAGTCGACAAATAATGACCAACACAAAACACGGCTTCGCCCGCCTGTCTGACTGCAGAGCAGCACTAAAGCCCTAATAGCACACAATACCTCACACACCACACTGCAGGACCAGACTAAAGAGTGAAATACAGGTTGTTCTGGGAGTCCGGGACCCTGCAACTAACCCCTCAGGCTCATTGAAAGTCTGGAAATCCAAATGCTGGCATTCTCTGAAAATAAATATTAGGAAACTTCTGAGGCGTTCAGAGAAAAACAGACACACAAATATACACACAGTAAAATGTTTCCATTTTATTACAGCCGCTTTAAACTCCAAACACAGTTTAGCATTAAAGAAATCAGAGCTGCAGCACTGATCTGCCTCCAGGTGGTGCTGCAGTGAACCAGCTCACTCCCTGTTTACACTTAACATCTGATCATCATCCACTGACAACAGAAGGAATATATTAAACTAAAAAAGTTTAATATTTCACCTTTAAGTTATGATTCAGAGTCAGAGTCTGTTTATCGCCTCGTTTGAGATCATGTTTCCTCATGGTGGCACTGCAGCTCTCCCAGAATTAGCAAGTATGTAACTCTGGAGTGTTTTCACCGTCACTGAGGTTTCCTGTCAAACAAATGCTGTGGGTGGGGCGTCAGGAAGTTTTAAGAGGAAGTGAAGAGTTACAGTAAGACTTACAGTAAACTTAAACTTACAGTAAGATGCTAAAGTGGGTCTCTGATTGAGCTCCTTGAGCGTTTGTAACATGTTAAAATAGAAAAGTACTAAAACGTGCAGGACAGTGTTTCTTGGACTGTACAGCGAGTTTCTACCTGAAGCTGTTCACAGCGTCACTAACATTGGTGTCTGTGTAGCTTCAAACTCTCCCAGGTGCTCAGGAACCACATCCTTCAGAACATCCCTCTGGACGGGATTCTCCTCGGCCTGGTTCAGTTAGTGAGTGTTGAAACGTCTCCATCGGCGGCTGCTGATGCTCCAGGACCGCCAGAGTCACAAAGTTTTCAACACTTCCTCTTCAAGCAGGAAGCCTCACTGACCGTGAAAACACATGTTAACCATGTTAATTCTGGCAGAGATACAGTGCCAGCATGAGGAAACATGACCGCCATGAGCGACTGTTACTCTGAGTTTAACGTCAGAACACCGAAACACTGAAGATGAAATGAAAAATTACAGAGAAACACAAACAAACCAGCCATTAGGGGTGTACTTTGTGTACTTCTGGTGCCGGTCCCAAGCCCGGATAAATGGTGAGGGTTGCGTCAGGAAGGGCATCCGCCGTAAAACTTGTGCCAAAACTATCATGCGGATAAAAAATATGATTGCCATACCGGATCGGTCGAGGCCCGGGTTAACAACGACCGCCTCCGGTGCTGTTGACCAGCAGGGTGCCGGTGGAAATTGGACTACTGTAGGTCGAAGACCATCAAAGAGGAGAGGAGGAAGGCGGGTTAGAAGGCAGCGAGAGAGAAGGAAAGGCAGGAGTGTGGAGGTTAGAGTAGGGACTCTGAACATAGGGACAATGACCGGTAAAGGCAGAGAGCTTGCAGACATGATGCAGAGAAGGAAGGTAGATATTCCATGTGTCCAGGAGACCAGATGGAAAGTAAGCAAGGCCAGGAACATTGGAGGTGGATTCAAACTGTTCTATCATGGTGTAGAGAGGAAGAGAAATGGAGTAGGGATAAAAGGATCTAAAGGAACAGCTTGGGAAAAGTGTTCTGGATGTAAAGAGAGTGTCAGATAGGATCATGAGCCTGAAGTTGGAAGTTGATGGTGTAATGTTGAATGTGGTCAGTTCATATGCACCACAGGTTGGTTGTCAGTTACAGGAGAAAGAGGAATTTTGGAGTAAGATGGATGAAGTGGTAGATGGTGTCCCTAGAGAGGAGAGATTAGTGATTGGTGCAGACTTCAATGGACATGTTGGTGAAGGGAACAGAGGGGATGAAGAGGTGCTGGGTATGTATGGTGTGAAAGACAGAAATGCGGAAGGTCAGATGGTTGTAGATTTTGCAAAGAGAATGGAAATGGCTGTGGTGAACACGTATTTTCAGAAGAGGGAAGAACACAGGGTGACATACAAGAGTGGAGGGAGGTGCACACAGGTGGATTATATCCTTAGCAGGAGATGCCACCTAAAGGAAATTGGAGATTGTAAAGTGGTACCAGGGGAAAGTGTAGCAAGATAGCATAGGGTGGTTGCCTGTAGAATGAGATTAGAAACAAAGAAGAGGAACAGATTGAAGACAGAGCCAAAGATTAGATGGTGGAAGCTGAAGCAGGAGGATGGTTGCAGGCAGTTCAGGGACAAATTGCAACAGGCCCTTGGGGGCAGTGAGGATCTACCTGAGGACTGGGAAACTACAGCTAAGGTGGTGAGAGAAACTGGCAAAAATGTATTGGGTGTTTTGTCTGGTCAGAGGAAAGAAGACAAGGAAAGTTGGTGGTGGAATGAGGAAGTCCAGGAGAGTAATCAGAAGAAGAAGGCAGCTAAGAAAAAGTGGGATAACCAGAAAGATGAAGGAAGTAGCAGGAGTACTGTGAGGCTAGTCGCATAGTGAAAAGAATGGTGGCAAAGGCAAAGGTTCAGGCCTATGAAGAGCTGTATGAGAGGCTGGACAGTAAAGAAGGAGTAAAGGACTTGTATTATTTGGCTAAACAGAGAGATAGAGCTGGAAAGGATGTACAGCAGGTTAGGCTGATAAAGGATAGAGCGGGAAATGTACTAGTGAGTGACCAGACACTGTTGAGTAGATGGAAGGAGTAATTTGACAAACTAATGAATGAGGAAAATGAGAGAGAGAGGAGGACAACGGGGGGAGAGATGGTGGATCAGGAAGTGCAGAGAATTAGTAAGGTGGAAGTGAGGGCAGATTTTAAAAGGATGAAGAATGGAAAGGCAGTTGGTCCAGATGACATACCTGTGGAGGTATGGAGATGTTTAGGAGAGAAGGCAGTGGACTTTTTAACCAGGTTGTTTAACAAAATCCTGGAGAGTGAGAGGATGCCTGATGAGTGGAGAAGCAGTGTACTGGTCCCCATTTTTAAGAACAAGGGTGATGTGCAGAACTGCAGTAACTACAGAGGTATAAAGTTGATGAGCCACACCATGAAGGTATGGGAAAGAGTTGTTGAAGCAAGGCTAAGGCGAGAGGTTCAGATCGGTGAGCAGCAGTTTGGTTTCATGCCCAGAAAGAGTACCACAGATGCAATTTTTGCATTGAGAGTGTTGATAGAGAAGTACAGAGAAGGTCAGAAGGAGCTACACTGTGTCTTTGTGGATCTAGAGAAGGCATATGATAGGGTGCCAAGAGAGGAACTGTGGTACTGTATGAGGAAGTCAGGTGTAGCTGAAAAGTATGTTAGGGTGGTGCAGGACATGTATGAGGATAGTGAGACAGTGGTGAGGTGTGCAGTTTGAGTGACAAATGGTTTCAAGGTGAAGGTAGGGTTACATCAGGGATCAGCTTTGAGCCTTCTTGTTTGCAATGGTGATGGAAAGGTTGACAGATGAGGTCAGGCAGGAGGCTCCATGGGCCATGATGTTTGCAGATGACATTGTAATCTGAGGTGAGAGTACAGAGCAGGTGGAAGAGAATCTGGAGAGGTGGAGGTTTGCACTGGAGAGGAGAGGAATTAAGGTCAGTAGAGAAAAGACTGAATACATGTGTGTGAATGAGAGGGAGGCAGGTGGAAACGTGAAGATGCAAGGAGTAGAGGTCGTAAAGGTGGATGACTTCAAATATCTTGGGTCAACCATCCAGAGCAATGGACAGTGTAGAAAAGAGATGAAGAAAAGGGTGCAGGCAGGATGGAGTGGGTGGAGACGGGTGTCAGGGCTGATGTGTGACAGAAGGATAGCAGCAAGAAAGGGAAGGTTTACAAGACAGTAGTGCGTCCTGCTATGATGTATGGTTTGGAGACTGTGGCTCTGTCTAAAAGACAGGAGGCTGAGCTGAAGGTGGCAGAGATGGAGATGCTGAGATTTTCGTTGGGAGTGACAAGGATGGACAAGATTAGAAATGAGCAGATCAGAGGGACAGTGAAGGTGGAGCAGTTTGGAGATAAAGCCAGAGAGGTCAGGTTGAGATGGTTTGGACATGTGTTGAGGAGGAATAGTGGATATATTGGACAAAGAATGTTGGAGATGGAGCTGCCGGACAGAAGGAGAAGAGGTAGACCTCAGAGAAGGTTTATGGATGTAGTGTAGGTGGACATGGAGATGGTTGGTGTAAAAGTAGAGGAGGCAGTGGATAGGGCAAGATGGAGGCAGATAATCCGCTGTGGCGACCCCTAAAGGGAGCAGCCGAAAGACGAAGACACAGAAACACAAACGCACAAACACACAAATCTGACTCTGACTCATGTCTTAAATAAAACACACACCTCAGAAACTGTAAACACAGTTTAATCAGCATTCTCTGCATGTGTGTTTGAATAAAGTCAGGAACTGCAGAGAAGGAAGAGAGTTATGTTCTTTTGCTGAAGCCCAGTTTGAATATTAATATGGATCATAATATGGAGGAAGATCAGTGCAGCATCCTTCACACATCAGACCACCTTTTAACTGTGGGGTCCACAAGAGCGAGAGCACAACCAAAAACAGAGTCTGGTTAGGGAATGTTTTTTTGTTTTTACCTGTTTGTAAAGTGTTTGTCTTATTTCAGTTTAATCAGTTAATTTATTTCAATACAAGTTAAGACGACACAATATGAGGGATCTCCCTCCCTCTGTTCATCTCTCTGCCTTCCTCCCTATGTCCATCTGTCTCTCTCTCTCCCTCTGTCCATCGCTCTCTCTCCCTTCCTCCCTCTGTCCATCTGTCTCTCTCTCTCTCCCTTCTTCCCTCTGTCTCTCTCTCTCTCTCTCTCTCTCTCTCTCCCGCCATCTGTCCATCTCTCTCACTTCATCCCTCTTTCCATCTGTCTCCCTCTCCCTTCCTCCCTCTGTCCATCTGTCTCCCTCCCTCCATCTCTCTTCCTCCCTCCCTCCCTCCATCTCTCTTCCTCCCTCCCTCCCTCCCCCCCTCTGTACATCTCTCTCTCTCTCTCTCTCTCTCTCTTCCTCCCTGCCTCTGTCCATCTCTCTTCCTCTTCCTCTCCCTCCCTCTGCCTTCCTCCCTATGTCCATCTGTCTCTCTCTCCCTCTGTCCATCGCTCTCTCTCCCTCCCTTCCTCTGTCCACCTCTCTCCCTCTCGCATCCACCCTCTGTCCATCGGTCTCTCTCTCTCCCTTCCTCCCTCTGTCTCTCCCTCCCTCTGTCCATCTGTCTCTCTCTCTGTCTCCCTTCTTCCCTCTGTCTCTCTCTCTCTCTCTTTCACCATCTGTCCATCTCTCTCTGCCTTCCTCCCTATGTCCATCTGTCTCTCTCTCCCTCTGTCCATCGCTCTCTCTCCCTCCCTTCCTCTGTCCATCTCTCTCCCTCTTGCATCCACCCTCTGTCCATCTGTCTCTCTCTCCCTTCCTCCCTCTGTCTCTCCCTCCCTCTGTCCATCTGTCTCTCTCTCTCTCCCTTCTTCCCTCTGTCTCTCTCTCTCTCTTTCACCATCTGTCCATCCATCTCTCTCTCTCTCTCACCATCTGTACATCTCTCTCTCTCTCTTCCTCCCTGCTTCTGTCCCTCTCTCTTCCTCTCCCTCCCTCTGTTCATCTCTCTGCATTCCTCCCTATCTCCATCTGTCTCTCTCTCCCTGTCCATCGCTCTCTCTCCCTCCCTGCCTGCCTCTCTCCATCTCTCTCCCTTCCTCCCTCTGTCCATCTGTCTCTCTCTCCCTTCCTCCCTCTGTCCATCTGTTTCTCTCTCTCTTTCACCATCTGTCCATCCATCTCTCTCTCTCACGATCTGTACATCTCTCTCTCTCTCTCTTCCATCTGTCCGTCCATCCATCCATCCATCTCTCTCTCTCTCTCTCTCTCTCTCTCTCCCTCCCACTGTCCATCTGTCTCCCTCTCCCTCCCTCACTCTGTCCAGCTCTCTCCCTTCCTACCTCTATCCATCTGTCTCTCTCCCTCTGTTCATCTCTCTTTCCCTCCCTCCATCTCTCTGTCCATCGCTCTCTCTCCCTGCCTCTGTCCATCTGTCTCTCTCTCCCTTCCTCCCTCTGTCTCTCCCACCCTCTGTCTCTCCCTCCCTCCCTCTGTCCATCTGTCTCTCTCTCCCTTCCTCCCTCTGTCTCTCCCTCCCTCCCTCTGTCCATCTGTTTCTCTCTTTCACCATCTGTCCATCCATCTCTCTCTCTCACCATCTGTAAATCTCTCTCTCTCTCTCTCTTCCATCTGTCCGTCCATCCATCTCTCTCTCTCTCTCTCTCTCTCTCCCTCCCACTGTCCATCTGTCTCCCTCTCCCTCCCTCACTCTGTCCAGCTCTCTCCCTTCCTACCTCTATCCATCTGTCTCTCTCCCTCTGTTCATCTCTCTCTCCCTCCCTCCATCTCTCTGTCCATCGCTCTCTCTCCCTGCCTCTGTCCATCTGTCTCTCTCTCCCTTCCTCCCTCTGTCTCTCCCTCCCTCTGTCCATCTCTCTCTCACTTCCTCCCTCTTTCCATCTGTCTCCCTCTCCCTCCCTCCCTCCTTCCCTCCCACTGTCCATCTCTCTCCCTTCCTCCATATTTCCATCTGTCTCCCTCTCCCTTCCTCCCTCTGTCCATCTGTGTCTCTCTCTCCCTCCCTCAGTTCAACTCTCTCCCTCCCTCCCTCTGTCTCTCCCTCTCTCTGTCCATATCTCTCTCACTTCCTCCCTCTTTCCATCTGTCTCCCTCTCCCTCCCTCCTTCCCTCCCACTGTCCATCTCTCTCTCCCTCTCCCTCCCTCCTTCCCTCCCACTGTCCATCTCTCTCTCCCTTCCTCCATATTTCCATCTGTCTCCCTCTCCCTCCCTCCTTCCCTCCCACTGTCCATCTCTCTCTCCCTTCCTCCATATTTCCATCTGTCTCCCTCTCCCTCCCTCCTTCCCTCCCACTGTCCATCTCTCTCCCTTCCTCCATATTTCCATCTGCCTCCCTCTCCCTCCCTCCTTCCCTCCCACTGTCCATCTCTCTCCCTTCCTCCATATTTCCATCTGTCTCCTTCTCCCTTCCTCCCTCTGTCCATCTGTGTCTCTCTCCCTCCCTCAGTTCAACTCTCTCCTTCCCTCCCTCTGTCCGTCTCTCTCTCACTTCCTCCCTCTTTCCATCTGTCTCCCTCTCCCTCCCTCCTTCCCTCCCACTGTCCATCTCTCTCCCTTCCTCCATATTTCCATCTGTCTCCCTCTCCCTTCCTCCCTCTGTCCATCTGTGTCTCTCTCTCCCTCCCTCAGTTCAACTCTCTCCCTCCCTCCCTCTTTCTCTCCCTCTCTCTGTCCATATCTCTCTCACTTCCTCCCTCTTTCCATCTGTCTCCCTCTCCCTCCCTCCTTCCCTCCCACTGTCCATCTCGCTCTCCCTTCCTCCATATTTCCATCTGTCTCCCTCTCCCTCCCTCCTTCCCTCCCACTGTCCATCTCTCTCTCCCTTCCTCCATATTTCCATCTGTCTCCCTCTCCCTCCCTCCCTGCCTCCCTCCCTCTGTCCATCTCTCTCCCCCCTCCCTCCAACCCTCTGTCCATCTCTCTCCCCCCTCCCTCCCTCTGTCCATCTCTCTCCCTCCTCCCTCCCTCCGCCCCCTCCCTCCCTCCCTCCCTCTGTCCATCTCTCTCCCCCCTCCCTCCAACCCTCTGTCCATCTCTCTCCCCCCTCCCTCCAACCCTCTGTCCATCTCTCTCCCCCCTCCCTCCCTCTGTCCATCTCTCTCCCCCCTCCCTCCAACCCTCTGTCCATCTCTCTCCCCCCTCCCTCCAACCCTCTGTCCATCTCTCTCCCCCATCCCTCCCTCTATCCATCTCTCTCCCCCCTCCCTCCCTCTGTCCATCTCTCTCTCACTTCCTCCCTCTGTCCATCTGTCTCCCTCTCCCTCCCTCCTTCCCTCCCACTGTCCATCTCTCTCTCCCTTCCTCCATATTTCCATCTGTCTCCCTCTCCCTCCCTCCCTCCCTCCCTCCCTCTGTCCATCTCTCTCCCCCCTCCCTCCAACCCTCTGTCCATCTCTCTCCCCCTCCCTCCCTCCTTCCCTCCCACTGTCCATCTCGCTCTCCCTTCCTCCATATTTCCATCTGTCTCCCTCTCCCTCCCTCCTTCCCTCCCACTGTCCATCTCGCTCTCCCTTCCTCCATATTTCCATCTGTCTCCCTCTCCCTCCCTCCTTCCCTCCCACTGTCCATCTCTCTCTCCCTTCCTCCATATTTCCATCTGTCTCCCTCTCCCTCCCTCCCTCCCTCCCTCTGTCCATCTCTCTCCCCCCTCCCTCCAACCCTCTGTCCATCTCTCTCCCCCCTCCCTCCCTCTGTCCATCTCTCTCCCTCCTCCCTCCCTCCGCCCCCTCCCTCCCT